>NC_061862.1:123359152-123488166 GCF_907164915.1 Impatiens glandulifera | reverse complement strand
TTGTGAAGACTCATTAGTTGAGTAGTTAGAACACAAAAATAGGTTATGTGTTTGAGTGTTCAAAACATTTAAACAAAAAAAAAGTGATCTTTAAAATTTAATTTTACCTAATCATGGCTAATTGTGGTGGATGTGGAGTAAGACAAGGCATGGGGAAGAGAAGGCAGCAACAGTGACTTTTAAACCGTGGATTTGGTCTTTCTTGGGATGCTATTCTCTCTGATAGCTACATTAGACGATAGAGACACTACTACTATTGTTACTTACTGCATCACCCAATTTTGTTTTCTTCTTGTTGCTGAGCAGGCAAACTTTTGGAGCATTTGTGAATTATTATTATTGACTAGTAACTGTCACTATTGTGGAATTTATGTATTTTTCTTGTCATAGTATTTGGAAATTGATATTTCCAAAGTTTTGTTTACTAGTGATCTACTTTAATATTCTTTGTTTGCAAGAATAAAACCTCTTATGTATGTTTCATCATAGAACACGTTCTATTGTAATTTAAAATTTAAAAATAGGTGGCACGTTCCGTTGTGCAAGAAAGACATTATATATATTCGATTCGAACTACAGTTGATCCTATTTCTTTATTGTCGATCCTATTTCTTTATTGAGTAATTGAAAAAGCTACTCATATTTCTAATTAACATTGGATCACATTTTAAAATAATGAATTTAATCTAACAAGATTCATAAATTAAATAACAATTTAAAAAGTTCAGCGTCGACATGAATGATAGCGAAAGCCAAAACATCTTGAAACCATGAGCTCTACAACCAAAGAAAGCCGCAACGTTATCAAATAAACCACTTTAAGAGAAACAAATCATACGTAACTCCAAAATGAAAAAAGTGACAAAAGAAGCTAGCGAATACGAATAAGCCAGAACTCTATCTAGAAATATATATCAAAAAGACATAAGGGTGACAAAAAAGAATGAAAGAACAAGAGAAATACAAGAGAGACGAGTCCGAAAAAATCAACCATTATCGTTTTGTATTATCGTTTTGTTTTAGTTGACTAATTGCTAGTTTCATTTTTATACTTTGATTTCATGTCTGTATGCGTTTCTTAGACTATTTGTGAATTCCTCATGAACATCTTGTATTAACTTTAAACAAATTGTTATAAGCTTAATTTTAGCTCTGATACTTCTTTTACCCTTTTCGGGTCTTTTTAATTAACGATCTAAGCCATTTCTTAAAAGAATAAAATAATAAAATAAAATATTCAGAAGCACTTGAATCATGATCAAAAAATAATCTAAAATCTTGGTTAAACCTCCCAGTGAGAGGTTTAGGTGTCATCTGATAATTTCTAAATCAAATATGATTTTTTATATTGTGAGAAGAATCAGCAGGATGTATAATCGAGGTGACATCTTACAAGTCAGAAAAATAATGGGTTCAAACAAAGATATTGTATTTAAGTGAGCCAAATACACTAAAATGGCAACATAAAAGCTATTTAATTTAAATGGTACATTTAAATATCTGATGAGACTGACCACCACATTCTTTTTAAAATAACAGGATTACACACATACATAAACAGAATTACCAAAACTTAATTTTGTTATGCAAACAGATTAACAGGAAGAAGTATTTTTATCCAAAATCTGAGAGATGGAGAAGGGGCCAGAAAAACCCTACATGAGGCAATATATCCAACTTAGCTGAGATTTAGGTTTTTTTCTAAGTGAGGAGATTCTGGTGTGGAATAATTGTTTTCATCGCCTTCTCATCCCGCGGCCACGACCACCAAAGCCACCACGGCCTCCTCTGCCCATAGCACCTGCAGCAGCCTCACCCTGAGCACTTTCCGACTGGCAAAAAAAGTCAAATTTGAACAATAAGTTCCAAGAAGAACTTGGTAGGTTAAAGAGGATATTACAATGAATATAAATATTATTCAGTGGGATTATGTAATGATTGAAAAATAAACGTTTGTTATGTATGTCAATCTAGATAATCGAAATTCAAAAAATAATTTGGATTGTGATCTAGAAAAAGATCTGTATACCAAATTTAGTAAAAAGAACCACACTAAAATAATCTGGATTATGGTTCATAAATCTTTATACCAAATGAGACAAAAAAACACACTAATCTGATAATGATACAGAAAAAAAAATCTTATATTAAACTAAAAAATCACTTTCAATTTTAACTGACCCCCGCAAGACAAGTTTACAAGCCAATCTATAAATACTGTTGGATTGAGTGAGATCTTTCAGAAGTCTGCATTGTACAGGTGACTTGCTGACACATTTCAGAAAACATATGAAGAAAAGAAAAATGAAGGGAAGACAAAAAGCACTACATTATATATTTAGAGGTCTCATCATTCAAAATTTTACTAATTTCTGCCCCCAGATGACACCTCAAAACCTTTTTATATTTTCAGATGATCATCATTCAAATTGATGGAATCATGGACAAAAAGGTTTAAATACAAGAAAAAATAAAAAATGTGCAGCTAGGGTCTTGTTTGATCAAGAATTATTTGAATAACAAATGCCTTGTTTGATGAAGGTTCACAAAAGATATTTTATTTATTTAACCCAAATAATCCACTTTTTCATTAATTCATTAAACAAGATTTTATCAAAAGAATATGATTATTTAAAAAAAATACCTACATCAAGATTATTATTTTTAAAGTAGAGGGTTCATTATATTGTTGATTGGATATAATTGGTTATTTGATGAAATTTACACATATCAAACAAGGATTGGCACTTTCCAAAGCTAGGACATGATCTTAAAATGCAGGGAGGCAGGAAATCCTACGCAAGAAGGAAAGAGGAGCCATCATTCCAAAGAAAGGAGAAACTTTTCTATATTACCTTGGGATTCTTGATAGTCTCGTCAACACTTAAGACAAGGCAAGCTGCCTCAGTAGCAGCAGTAATCGCATTGATCTGAAGAGAACATTAAGAGAGTCACCACAATTTTTATCAGCACCATATCAAACAGAAAAAAATATCTAAATGTTTTGACATGATTGAAGCAATCAAACAGACCTTAACAACAGCCGGTTCCCAAACAAAGTTGGCATAAGAATCAGCTATTCCCCCAGTGTTGACATCTACACCAAATGGTGCACCCTCACCTGTAATAGAGAAAAAGATCAACAACCATCATAGCATTTGAAACAAGTTAAATTTAACATTCTCAAAATAATTTCACCTGCAAGAACCTAAATGAGAGACTAATTTTAATAAACCATGTCGTTGGAAAAAATGGAAAGACATGGTATTCTTTCTTGGTGGATATAATATTTGTATATAACAACAAAACATTTTTCCAAAAGAAAAATCATAAATTGAACCTGCTTTTATAGTTCCAAACATGCAAAACTGACCAAAGAGATTTTTTGCAACTACTTTATATTTTTTTATTTAAATGGTCTGGATATGAAGACTTGAACCCATGACCTTATGAACATGAGTTCTTGCACTCTACCTGACCAAAAACATTTTTTGTAATTATTATAGTCCATGTACTAAATAATCCTTTTTTGTTTGTTTGAGATCAGGGTTCTTTTTCCTAGAATAGAGGCTAGAACAACATCTCACTCACTGCCAAATTTATAACTACAGATGCATAATTGCATTAATAAACCATGTCGTTAGCAAAAATAGAAAGACACGATATTATTTCTTGGTGGATATAATATTTGGATATAACAACAAAACTTTATTCCGAAAGAAAAATCATACATTGAACCTGCTTTTATAGTTCCAAACATGCAAAACTGACAAAAGACATTTTTTGCAACCACTTTATATTTTTTTTAAATGATCTGGATATGAAGACTCGAAACCGTGACCTTATGGACATGAGTTCTTGCGCTCTACCTGACCAAAAACATTTTTTGTAATTACTATGGTCCACATACCAAGTAATCCTTTTTTGTTTGTTTGAGATCAGGGTTTTTTCCTAGAAGAGACTAGGACAAAATCTTACTCACTGCCAAATTTATAACTACAGATGCATAATTGCAAGTTTCATGGCATAAAAGTAAAAGTAAAAGTAAAAGATGAAAACCAGATGGGAGTGCATGTTTCTGTCTCAGTTTGTTAAGCACATCAGTTGCATCAAAGCCAGCATTGTCACAGAGCTGTCTTGGGATAACCTGCAAAATATGATGAAGTCGTAACTAAAAGATTCTAAAGTTAAATGAGGATTTAGAACCTTGACTTTTGTTAAATAGCCAACTGATTTCACTTCTATAACCTAAAAAGAGGAAACTATTATCTTCTTATTGAAGGTGGCAAGCCGTTTGCATAAAAAACTAAGCCCCGCACAAACAACAAAGAGAAATTAGAAAGAGAAAAGTTCAGCACGTACAGAAAGAAAGTAATGAGCTTAAGAGTTCAGATGGTATACAAATCCCTTTAAGAAAAACTAGGTGATCCAAAAACAATAAAATTTAGAACACTAAATTTAAACTGTGAGTTTGGATTTTTCTCAAATAAGAGAATGCAACTAATATATGTATAGTAATTTATTTTAAGTAGTTCCCATTTGAAAACACTTGTATACATAAGTTTGCATCTAGAAACGACCTAGATGCAATTATATTTGGAAACTAAACTTAGTCAAAAGACAGATTCATAAATTTTTTGGTTGTTTCTCATTTGGATCCGGATACAAAAAAATTGTAAGTGTTTTCAAATGTGTGCCCAAATATCATTCATGTGATTGTAACCAAATGTTGAAAAAGTCAATATCTGAAACCATGAAATCCAAATGGCAACAAACATTAGGCATTTACAGTTATATGCAATTAATAACTCGTCAAATACATTAATCCAATTCAACAACTTGACCAAATATAAAATGCGACTACTCGTATGATAAACACAAAATGTTATAAACACCAAGAACGAAAGGGAACAAATAATATGAAACCATACTCTGAGATCCAACAAATGAATGCATACCTCAAGCGCTTTCGCATAGGAGTTGATAAAAAGCTGAGACTTTCCAGCAATTGTGCGTGCATGCTGCCTCAGATATCGGCTTATCTCCATCTGCAACCAAAAATATCAAAATTATATAAGTATCAAGAGTTCATGAAACCCAAAAACTAACTTGATTAAGAATATTAGTCTGATAAAGCATATACATCTATAGCACCACCACCCGGAACTACAGTAGAATTCTTAAGAGCCCTTCTGACAATCATGATGGCATCGTGTAAACTCCGCTCAGCCTCCTCAATGAACTGAAAATAACTTGGTAGAATAAGACTTGATGATGAGGTTATATGAGATGGACCGTTCACATATGAAATAAAATTTATATCAAACCTGGTCAGCTCCTCCACGCAGAACGATAGTGGCAGTCTGACCTGAGGGGCATCCACTAAATATGTTAAACCTTTCATTACCAACTTGCTTCTCCTCAAAGATTTCACATGTTCCAAGGACCTGGATGCAAGCCAAAATACAGATGAAATAAAGAACAATTCATAATACTTCAAATCAGAATAAGAAAAGAAGGAAACAATGCATCAAACAATGTAAGCGATGCATCTATCAAGTGAGTATCATTAGTTAACAGAAAGATAGCCAAACAGGAACCTCATCAATGACGTTGTTAACAGATGTTTGAACAGTGCCACCTGTTGCAGCGGCAACTCGATTTAGATCTTCTTCAGCAACACGACCAGCACAAAAGATGTCCCTATCTGCAAAATACTGCCATAGTAAACCCACTTAATTAATTTGATGTGAATCCCTCTAATCAACACAAGTCATAGTTAGAAACTTTTCTATCTTATCCAAGCAATTGTAGGTGACAATTAACCGATGGAGGTCATACAGTATTTAATACAAAGCCAATGAAACAAGTAAGAAATCCAAATAGCAGAAACAGCATTTAACTTCTGGTGGATAGTTAAAACAATCCACTTTTCTTGCCAAGTCCATCCCATTTTATGCGACACAAATGTCATTCCCAGCACGTTCTCCAATCATCCTTATAAAATATCAGAACTTATCCTAGACCATAACAGTTAGCATAGTCTGCGACATGTTAACTTTTTTGTATGCATAGAGCACCTTTTAAAGCAGGTAATAAGAATGTAGTTAGACATAGGTTTTATGTGAGTGCTTTAATTTGAATATAATAAACAGTTACTATAGAAAATTGAAACATGAGTCAGTTTTAATTTGAATTTTGAGAGGCTCGTATAGGGATGCCCCTTTGTCCAAATGAGGTAGGGAATCCTCCAATCCCCAAGAGAGAAAAAATAGATATTTAAGTTTCTTGTTTTGCAAAAAAAAAAACATGCATTGTTACAATAGGCTTGATTGATATAGGTTCAAAATAATCTGGTTTTTAGAAGGATAAAAAAGCGGTTTGATGAAAAGATTAGATTTGTGGGTCAAATGATCAAAGTATTTTAGTATTTAATACTTTAAATTTTTATAAAGAATAAAGTAGGGGTGATTTAACATTTAATTAATAATTTGAATGATTTGATGGAAGAAGTGATGGATGATGGGATGTAAGTTTATTTGGAAGTAATCAAAATAATCCACACATCGAACAACCCTTTAGAAATTAAAAGGCACAAGACTAAATTCACAAATTGTAAAGCTAGAGTATAAGGATAACATAACAATATGTTCACTTTGGATGGTGGATAAAAAAACACCCACGCACTAAACTCTATAACAACATAACAATTAGCATGCACTTTGCAAATGAGAAATAACTCGATTGCATAAAGTGAAACTCAAGTACCTGTGTGCCCAGATCACCAATAGCCAATCTTGATAATATAATTTTGGACCCACTCTTAACACATTTATCCAATTTGTCATAGATAATATTCCATTCAGCATCAACGATTGACTGATATTGAGATGGATCTGAAAGCCTGCAGTAGAAAATTAAATATTAGGTATGCTTTTTACATCTCAATTTAAGCAAAGAGAATTGAAATATACATTGTTAATACCTTATCTCAGCATTTTCTTTCTCTGACTTCAGTTCCAACTCAATATTGAGCAAAAGGATTTTGGGATGCAAAAACTTCTTAGGTTGTTGTTCAAACCCAGCATATGAAAATGTTTTTTTGAATGCGACTCCGTTTACAAGGAAAGAGTCTCTCATAGTACCACCAGGAACCTAACCAAATGTAAGTAGCATATCACTATTTGTTTCTTTTATCCCTAGCAACTTGGCCTAAATCTATTAAAGAAACCAGGGCATGTAGATATTGAATGCATAATAAAACTGACACATACTCAATGACATCATCAGGAATTTCAATGACAGCACTAGAAATGAGATAGGAAGATTTATAATTAAAACACAAATAGTGATCAATTTGCATCAAGTGGAGCTACACAAGATAGTAGTACAGCGTGAGCTACACAAAATTTTAAAATAAATACCAATCACCACTAACAATTTGATATTCAGAAGAAACCTTTACTTTTTTTAACAATATCCAATTTGAATTAACTAGCGGCAAAGAATTAAAAGGTTCCTAATGCCTTAGTCAATATCTTCATTCCAAAATTTTATACAAACAATTAACTAATTAAAAGTGTATGAATACATATCCATGTGCACAAGTAAAATATGCCCATAAGCTGTGCGAGAAAGCAACAAGTTTCCCATAGCTACAATGAACATCATTGATCCTAATTAAATAAGAGGTTAAGCAAATGTAAACCATAATTCATTAAATTGTCAATTTGAAATTATTGATGTGTGTGGTGTATAAGAAACAAGCCAGAAATGAAGTAAATATTTTGGAGTGGATAATATTTAGAGAAATTAGAGGATTGATTTACCAGTGTATGTCTGGTGACTGGTAAACAAGCTTAACACAGAAGAGCTCAAGAAATATACTTTTGGTAAAAACACAGAGGACAAGGAATCATTTTTGTTAAACAAGCTTAATAAATGGTAGTAAAATGATAACACTAATTACATTACCTTATAGTAATTCTGGAGAACAGAAAATCCAATTTTCACAAAAGAAGTTGCAATAGTAAAAATTGGAAAATGATATTTCTCAAGATGCATTTTATACAAAATTGTTTTTAATGCTACATTGTATTATTAATGATGGACAATATTGATAATTAGAGTAGATTAATAAAATACTACAACTTGACCATGTAAAAAGGTTATAAGATAAGTGAAAATAGGAAAATAGTGGACACTTAGATATGAGACCTGTAGTAGCTCTTTTGAGATGTATGATATGAAGAACATTGATGCAATACTTAAATCAACAACAATTTGGCACTCGGAAAATATGTATAAAGAAAAAGTTTAACAATTTTTGGTGCTGAAGCAGAAAATTGTTTACTGTTGGCCATGATTTAACATTACTGATATTATCTTAGACTAAAATACCAAGATGTTTGTAAAATGCATTATTTTTTCATTGACTTTTATGAATACACAGTTTACAAATGGATTTGTATTTTCGTCCAAACTGTTGGGCAAAATGAAAATACAAATCCATTTAAGGTCCAATTCATTCATCAATTTTAGAAGATCCATTCAATAGTCATAAGAGGACCACAATAAAAGTTGACAATGCTACAAGCACAATATGTTGTATCTACGTTAATGCTTTGTGTGTACCTTCTTTATTCCTATCATATTTAGTCTATCATCATTGCCAATGGCAAGAACAGCATCAACCACCATAGAAGCAAAGAACTCTTTTTCTCCACCAATTAGCTTTGAAGAAAGGGTTGTAGAAGCACACTTTGCCAGCAAATCCTTTTTATCTTCCAAACTTTTTCCCTCTATACTAACAGCAATCTCCCTAATCTTCCCAATAGCCTACATTAAGCAGAGTAGTTAAAAAATCTGAAAATAGGAATAAGGATAATACCAAATGATGAAACGACAGCCAAGATAACAATTGAACATTTCCCAAGCTCATAATAACTGAAACATTCATACCAAATTGCATGCGGTGCGGTAACTACGGATTAAATTCTGAGAGTGAATGCCATCCTCAATAAAGGGTTTAGCTTCTCTTAAAAATTCAGCAGTAAGCAATACTACTGTGGTGGTTCCATCACCGACCTGAAAAATTAAAGGTTTAGAGGAAACTTCTGCAGAACTTGACAAGTGTATTATAAAAACAAAAGTCTGAACAAAACCCAATAAACAAGTAATAAAACTAAAACAATATGCAGACTTTCAGGCATTACTTTTCATCTATCAAAGCTATAACCTAGGTTAACCTGCTCTGGAAGTAGACATGTTGAGACAAACTTGGAGGAAACTAACTATGTTCAACAAGAAAAACTCCTTCATGCATATGCATTTGAAATGAAGAACAGTTTGCAAATCACCCAACTTGTCAACCTAACTAAGTAGCTATAATAATACAATTTAGGTGACTGAAAACCAATAAATGAACACTAGTTTAAAAGTATGATCTCAATCCAACATGAAATTGCAAATAATAGAATCTAAATTAAATTAGTGTGAAGAATGTTTTTGCGGGAGATGATATTAGAACATGTGAGGCTTGCTTTACTTTTACACTTTGTGGTCACACTGTTTTCAGTTTTGGAAGGACATCTTTAAAGTTTGAGGATCAATTTTTTTAGTACTGATTCACATCCAATACAAAGAGTCTACCTCCCCTGTACCAATCCAATGCTAAAAACCAATGACTAATAACTACAAAATTATAAAAAATATATATATATAAAAGACAATGTGGAGTAGAATGCACTATTTTGAAGCGAACCCAAGCATCATGCTTTAAAATTAAGAGAACCAACAAAACCAATCACAAGATGGCAACATGTTAAATGAACTAAGCATCGAGAGTATAAGTTATTCTATAGGCAAATCTTGTCTCGAACTTCCAGTTAAGAATAATAGTCCCCAGTTAATAACTGAGAAAAATACCTCGGAATCTTGTGACTTGGCAATATCAACAAGGATCTTGGCAGCAGGATGAACAATTTCGAGAAGCTTCATAATAGTGGCACCGTCATTTGAAATGGTAGTGTTGCCTTTGTCGTCATGGATCAACTTGTCCATTCCTCTAGGGCCAAGAGTGGTACGGACCACATCGGCGACGGCCACACAAGCATTTATGTTACTTATGAGCTGAGGCTTCCCTTGGGATGTATCCGTACCCTCCTTCAGCAATATGATTTGAGGTTGCTGTTTTAAACAAGAGAATGAAAAAGAACATTATTAGGAAATCTGAGAAACCCCGGTGCGTATGTAAATACGTAAATATGAATAGAGAGAAAGATTACCATCATAGATGACATTGCGAGTGATGGGTGTTTAAAGGAAGGTATGTAGTCAGTTTCCGGCGAAGAGAGGTTCTGCAACTCAGAGCACACAGACGCTTAGGGCTTTTTGAGAGGTTTAGGACTACAAGCTTCCTTTAAATGCTTGCTCTCTCTATCAAAATATATATATATATATATATATATATATATATATATATATATATATATATATATATATATATATATATATATATATATATATATATATATATATATTTATATTTCTTTTCATTTCATTTCAAACTATTTTTTTTATTAGAGATGTTTGAAAAATTGACTTAGAGAAAATAAAAAATATTTATTAAATTATGATGATAATGTAATAATTAATTTTGGTAAAAAATTAAAAAAGGTAATGATATATAAAATTTTAAAATAAATGATAATTTATTATTTTGATGAATAATTTAATCAATATGATGGATAAAAGATAAATACGAGTATTGTTTTTTTTAACACTTTAATATCCTATAAAAATAAATTATTTTTTAAGTTGATTTAGATTAATATCTTTACCTAATAATAATAATAATAATAATAAATATAAAAATAATAATAATAATAAATATAAATATAAAAAAATAATAATAATAATAATAAATATAAAAATAATAATAATAAATATAAAAATAATAAAAATAGTAATAATAAATATAAAAATAATAATAATAATAATAAATATAAATAATAATAATAATAATAAATATAAAAATAATAATAATAATAATAAATTTAAAAATAATAATAATAATAATAAATATAAAAATAATAATAATAAATAATAAATATAAATAATAATAATAAATATAAATAATAATAATAATAAATAAAAAAATAATAATAATAAATATAAAAATAATAATAATAAATATAAAAATAATAATAATAATAATAATAATAATAAACATAAATAGAGAGAAAGATTACATCATAGATGACATTGTGAGTGATGGGTGTTTAGAGGAATGTATGTAGTCAGTTTTCGGTGAAAAGATGTTCTGAGTTGCACACAGACACAGAATCTTAGGGCTTTTTGAGAGGTTTAGGACTGCAAGCTTCCTTTAAATGCTTGCTCTCTCTACCTTTATATATATAATTATTTCTTTCATTTCATACTATTTTTTTTTTAAGTTTATTGAGATTAATTATAAAAAAGCAATAATTATTTTTAGTAAAAAATTTAAAAAAGTAATGATATATATAACTATAATAAAAAATAAAAATAAATAATATTTTATTATTTTGATTAATAATTTAATTAATATAATGGATAAGAGATAAATATTGGTGGTGTATTTTTTAACACTTTGATATCCTATAAAAATAAATTGCTTTTTAAGTTTAATAATAATAATAATACTAATAATAATAATAAATTATTTTAAAGTTTGAATAAAAAAACTAAATTAAAAATATTTTAAAATTTAATATATAATTATATTAATTTAATAAAAAATTTAAAATAATATAATAATAGAAAAAAGATATAATGAATAAAAAGATTAATTAATTATATAGGTTAAAAAATTATTTTTTTAATTAATTATTTAAAATTTTTATTTAAAGACTAAGTTAAAAATATTTTTAAAATCTAATATATAATTATATTAAATTTAAAAAAACTTTAAAATAATAGTCCATATAATAAATATACAGAAAAAATAATATATATACATATTTTAACAAAAATTAAAAAATATTTTAAATTAATTTAATAAATATGAAGAACAATAATTAAAAAAAAAAACTTTTTATTTTTTTTAAATTTAATTTTTTAGTTTGGGTTCTTTATATTATTACCTAATCTGTAAGTAATAAAGTGATAAACTGGGTCGTGCACTATTGTGGTGAGAAGAGATTCTATTCTAAAACTTATAATAACTTATTATTATTATAATTAAAATTAAAACATATTTTAAATTAATTTAATAAATATGAAGAATAATAATTAAAAAAAACTTCTTATTTTTTTGAAATTTAATTTTTTAGTTTGGGTTTTATATTATTACATCATAATCTGTAGGTAAGATTTGTCTAATAAAGTGATAAAGTGGGTAATGCACTATTGTGCAAAGACATGCTATTCTAAAATTTTTTAAATTTGAAAAAAATAAGTAAAAAATAAATAAGCTTGCATTCTAGAAGATATCCTTACCGCCTCCTTTATCCTTACCGCCTCCTTTAGTGATAACTTCCCTTCTCTTTTCTCAAATGCTTGCTTCCTCCCCAAAGAATGGAACATAAAAGCCTCTTTTTCCCATTTAGGTTGACCCATAATTATTATTATTATTATAATTACTATTATTTTTATTTTTATTATTATTATTTTATTATTATTATTATTATTTTTTAATATTATTATTATTAAATTTTAAAAATATTTTTACTCTAATATTTAATTTAAATTTCCAAATAATTTATTAAAAAAATATTTATCATTATATATTTTATCTAGTATTAATTAATAATAATTATATATTTATACTTACATAAAATTTTAAATTAAATTCAAAATTACAAGTGATCTAATGGTTAAAATATTCACATTTCATATTTGATATCAGAGTTAAGTCTCAATTGATGAGAATTTGTAAATATTAAAATGAAAGTGATGGTGCATGTGGGTGTGAATTGAAAAAGAATAACATACACACAATATTAAAATTTCTCAAACTTATATATTTTATATAAATAATGTCTAACATGTAAAATTTATTTCAAACACAAAATAATGATAAATTTATGTAATAAAATTTAAATGATTAATAATTTTTTATAATTCATATATAAAGTTGTAAATAAAAAAAATGAAACTTAAATATGTAATATTTTTATATAACAAAATTTAATCAAGTGAAAAGGTGAAACATTATGTTTATTGAATTTGATTAAGTTTTTTTAAACTATTGAATATAGAAAATATATTATATATTGTGATACAATTATATTTTATAAAAATTTTGATTTTTTAAACATTATATCTTAATTATTTAGCTTATATATTTGTTGTATGCATTTCACGAGAATTCTCTTAGTAAACCTAGTTTCTCATATAAGATTTGTTATTATTTCATTCTTTTTTTTCGTCATTCATTATCAAATCACATAATTAATTAACTAAAATACTAAATTATCTTATTTTTAAATTATTATTTATTTTATTTTATTTATATATCTATTAAATACATTTAATTATTTTAAAATAAAAATAAAAATCATCACTCTCAAAATCATCCTCAAGTATTATTTCTCTCTCTTTAGGTTATTTAAAGCCTAATTATTTAAAGAAAATGATCAAAATAATAAATAAAATTATTTGGGATAAATATTTTACTCATTATCTTAAAATAATTTTAGAAAAAAATCAAAGATTAAAATAAATAATTTAGGATGAAATGAGGTTCCATTTCACATCATAATTATTTATTTAACCCTAAAATATACCCAAAAAAATGGTAAACAATTTGGCATATTTATTTTAATATTTTGTATATTTAAAAAGATTCAGAGTAAAGCCAAAAAAATGAAAGAAAAATTAATTTAAAAAAATACCTTAAGGTTTTAAATAAAAATAAAATTCATAATCGGGTATAGCCAAAATCCTGTGAGATGGCTACAGTTGAAATCACATTCGTTGGATGAGTATCGAATCTCCATCCAACGTCCAAGAGTAGTTCGCGTACCCTGCTGCAACTAAAGACACGCACACCCGAGAAGTAGACAATCGGCTAACGCCCGTTAGCCAAGACACTAACAAAACGCTCGATCACTAACGCACCGCTGACGGAACGCGTTAAAACACATGAAATGCCATCGTTTCATGCACCACCATCTTCTTCGTCGCGACGTCGAGAGGATAAGGATAATGTCCAATCCTTTGATTCTCCGAATTTGGAACTCAATTGATAGTGCACCTTTTCGGCTGATTCAAAAGATGAAATGATCACCATACTTCGGTGATCATTTCTGCTACTTCCATAGGGATGATTCATCCTTATTTCGTCAAGTGGCCGGAAGAACAACCAAAACACCATTAATGGATTTTGGTTGATTCAATTCCTACTTAGGGATGCCATAAATACCAATGACGAAGGCAAGTGATAACATCTCAAGCCCTAAATCAAAAGTTTTTGAAAATCTACTAATAAAGTTCAAAACTTCTGATTTTTCGAAAATTTTGTATAAGTCTTTAAAACTTGAATCTGAGCATCCAAAAGTTTTCTTAAGGATCAAGGAGTGTTCTCCAATCCTTGGTAAGATTTCAACCATCTTCTAATTCATATTTATAGTTTGAAATTGAAATTGAAATTGAAATTTTTATATTTCAAATTGCATAAGTTTGTATGCTTGTTGTTTACGGTGTTTTATCGTTGAAATTGATCATATGATTATTTATGAACATTCTAGATAGGTTAAAAAACAATCCATCAACCTAAAATAGAAAAACCCAAATTTGAATTTTAAAAACCAAAAATATATATTTGCTAGACTTGGGCTAATTCTCTTGAATCACAGCCTAAAAAGTTTCCCAACATAATTGTAATCATGTTGGACAACTGTTTGGATCATGTTTGATCAAATCCCAATCATATTGATCAAAATCAAAAATTTCAAAATTATTAAAATTTTGAGTTATTGATTTAGTCCAAATGAATAGTCATTGTTCTTGTTTTGGTACCAATCAAGTATATGAGATATAAGGAAGCCATTAGATAATTCTTTTCTCCTCAAAACAACTTTAAAGTCAAAAACCAATTTTTGATCACAAACTGTTTTGAATGATATGATCATCATCCATGTTCATTGATACCTTGAGATGATGATCAACATATTTGTGAGAGCTTTGTGATGTTACCCAAACTCTTGGATCAAAGAATCCAAGCTTAAAACAAAATAAAAAATCTACAACCTTTGTGTTCTTGAGGACCGAGAGATCCAATCTAGGATCGGGCTAACCGATGATCATCTGTCCGTACCGAGAATTTCAATAGGACCGAGAGGTTCAATTGAGAATTTTTATATCTAGGAATGAGAGGTTCTACTTAGGACAAAGGATCCTCGAACCTAGGACTAATGAACTTAGCCTAGAGCTAACCTAGCTAGGATCGTTGGGTTTATACACACATACCGATGAACTTATCCTAGATCTAACTCAGGACCGGTGGGTTTATACACCTAGACCGATGATCTTATGTAAGGACCGAGAGTCCTTAGCACCTAGACTGAAAGACGTAAGCATTGTGGAGGTGGGGGGAATTTCTAATTGAGTTAATATTCCCTAGTTAATGGTGATGGTTTTATCCCCTCCACTATGTGTGAATGATACTCTCTTATGATTCCCTTTAGAACAAAAAACCTAGTAACTATCACCAATTTGGTTTTTGTCGTGCCTAGACAACCATAACCTCGTCAATATAACCCTTTATGTGACTACTATATATGTATTATGTGTATGCATGTATAATCTAAGTGAGAATCTCAATCATGTTCATTCTTTTCAAAATAAACGCATGTTTAAAATGTTTTGAATTTCTAATCATAGACGATGTCCATGCTAACGGATGTCGCGCTGATTCCATGAATTGATAATTTTCATGCAAATGTGTGGAACTATCGATCTTATGGCCTCATTCCAATCATGATATTCATAAACATCGAGGTAAACTCCACTTTCATGATGAAAATGCAACGAAGGTGGAACCCTGTAAAACAAACTTACTTCATGGGATATAGGTCTATGTGTCCTACCATAGAGGAGTTCCAATCTATCCTCATGATGGACAATAAGAATGTTCTACATTTGAAGCCATGTGTAGAATCAATGTCCTTAAGGAAGATATTGCAAGAGGAATACACATACTCTAAGGTAATATCTTATACTATCCTCGCAAAGACATACATCAACTTCCAAATATGGACGAAGATGGAAATAAGGAATGGATAAATTCCTTTAATTCTAGGATCATCCATGATAACAATGATGATCCTACTAGCTCACTTATTCATAATACCATCAAATGGTAAACCCTCCTCGAGAATCCTGGAGGTAGCATACCATATGTGAAAGGGAAACAAAGACCCCTCAGGTGTTATTCTGGCGGAAATGCTGATGGGTTTAGACAACTCATGTGTTAGAATATAATTTATAAAAATGTTTTAATAATGAATGGATAAAACTAAGTAAAATTATATATAACTGCTAAGTCATATAAAGTATATTAATTATTTTAAAGATAACAACAAGGTGGTGTAGTACAGTGGTAAGTACTCTTGCTTGTCACAGGTGATCAAGGTTTGAATCTCACTAGTTGCAAATAATAATTGGAGTTTTGTTATTTCAGGAAAGCTGAAAAAATACCGAAATTGCCACGTAGGCGAGATCGGTAGTGTGCAAGAAGCATAACCGGTAGTGACATCGGTTTCCAGATCGGTGTACTAGTAGGTTTTCCAAAAGCATATTTGGTATTATACGCGTCCGGTATTTAATGTTTCGATTATATAAAGGATGCGCGTCCGGTATTAAAAACCTTCAGTATTAAATGAGTTCCGGTATCAAAAGCTTTTAGTATTAAATGAGCTCCGGTATTAAAAACCTTCTATATTAAATGAGCTCGGTTTGATTAAATAGAGCATATAAATAAATGTTTTCCACTACCTGATATTAAATGAGCTCTGGTTTTAATAATGAATGGATAAAACTAAGTTAAATTATATATAACTACTAAGTCATATCAAGTATATTAATTGTTTTAAAAATAACAACAAGGTGGTGTAGTATAATGGTAAGTACTCTCGCTTGTCACACAGGTGACCAATATGCAATTCTCACCAGCTGCAAATAATAATTAGAGTTTTGTTATTTTAGGGAAGTTGAGAAAATACCAAAATTGCCACATTGGCAAGATTAGTTGTTTACAAGAAGCATGACCGATAGTGACATCGGTTTCCAGATAAGTCTACCTGTCGGTTTCCTAGAAGCGTGTCCGATATTTAATGTTCCGATTATATAAAGGTTGCGCGTCCGGTATTAAATACTTCCAGCTATTTAATGAAGCATGGCTGGTTATTTAAATGCATTTAGTATTCCAAATTAAGCTTTCGTGCAGCGCAGTCTGGCAAAGCAGCATTTCACCAAAGTGGGATGGGCAGTCTGACGCGACAGTAGAGACAGAACTAAAGAAGACTGCCACACATACCAAGATTATTTCAAATCCTCTACAATGAAAGATTAAGTACAACAGGCTCCATTAAATGAATTTTGGCTTTCTCTCTTCAAAGAACATACAAGATCAAAGAAGATCTTCTCTGTTGTACCATTCTGAAGCTCCTCCAATCAAAAAGAGGACTAGTGTCATTTGAAGTCAACATTTCCGTTGTAAAAGAAGATATGATTGTTACTGTACCTTGCATATATAAGAAGATTAAAAGGAAGAACAGAGCAACAACCTTGAAGATCAGAGCTCTCTTGTTAATCAAAAACCATCTCTCTACAAATATATATTTTCCTTAGCATATCTCTGTGAGAGATTGGCTTTATACCGAAAATTAGTGTATCACTTTTCCACATTGTGAGTTCCTTGTGAGTTGATAGAGTGTCTATCAACAAGTGTTGTGTGTTCTAGGAGTTCAGAAATAGGTTGTGTTTAAGTCTTAGTTGTCCGACTAGGTTTGTATAAGTGTTGTATTCAAATCAAAGTTTTCTAGTGAATATTCTTCTCAAGGTTGAGAAGAATATCCTTCTCGAGGTCAAGAAGAAGGGTGACGTAGGAGAGTTTACTCCGAACATGCATAAACATCTTTTGTGTCTTGTGTTCTTTACTTTATGTATCTTCCAAATCGATTATTCGTTGCTTCAAATCGAAACAAACATTTTCGCACTTGAACGCGGTTCAAGAGTTTGTGATGGTTTGTGTAGAATGGAGACAAATACTAACCTCTAACAGGGTTATTATGAATCGGTGTGTGTGTAAGCGTTCGCCCTAGCGAGACCCTAGTCTCCTTCGGCGATACCGATTCTAACATCATGCCTATCTTCCACCATGAGCAGGACTCATCTAATGATCCCAATTTTAGCACAATTAGCCTCCCTTAACTAAAATGATGTGCAAAATGGGATATTTTCCTGTCATGGACTTCGGCCCAAATGCCACTAGCATACATTTATTCCCTAGTTGTTTTATAATCCGGACCACTTCGACTTTAGATATGTTCCAACGAGATTCGAGGAAATCCGGAAAAATAAAATATCTAAAAATCCCATACTCATTCCTCCAACCCTAAATAGGCAGTTCATCTGCAAAGGACAAAGAACATTATGCTTCGACTTGCCTCAACCCTTTACCAACTCAGAGTTACAAAGACGATTTCTAGGTCTTGAAATCTTTTCAGATTGTTTCTATAATCCTAACCCTTCTATTTTCGTGATTAAGAAAAGAGAGTAATATTGGCATGACACCCTAGTAAACCTAGCTCGAAACCCCACGACAGCTCAAATAAATCAGCACTTCAAGTCCACACGAAACTGACGTCCCCTCATCCGTCAATACTTTAATCAACGAAAACAAAACTCTTCCTCCTCTCATATGTAGAGATGTGTCAAATAATGTACATTGTAAAGAGCTTGAGAATGATAGTCTTGTTAGATTATCCCTTCCTACATGTAATGAACTCCTTGATGTGACACAAGAAGAAAATATTGAATGTATGAGTAAAATTTATATTTCATTTTACTGTAATCTAAACTTCGAAATAAAACACTTCTTAGAAAACAAGGAAGACATTGTCTCTTTTGTCGAAAAGACAATTGAAATAAATTTAAACATGGTCAATGATTCTTAGATCGTATTGATCGGCCAAAATTTAAACTAAAAAGAACGTCATGAACTAGTCGAGTTGTTAAAAGCCAACAAAGACGTTTTCGCCTGGTCATACAAGGGCATGCCATGCATCGATCCAAATATCACACGACATCATATCCCCCTTTATCTAAACGTTAGGACAATAAAGAAAAAATTTAGACGAATAAAGGATGATGTTGTGACAAGGATAATGTAAGAAGTCTAAAAGAAACTCGAAGCTGGATTTCTCGAAGAAGTGTATTATCCCATTTGGATAGTCAATGTAGTTTATGTTCTCAAGAAAGACTAGAAAATACGTGTGTGGACTATCGGGATCTGAATAAGGCCAGCCTTAAAGATTATTTCCCATTACCACACATCGACATACTTGTCGACCATGCTATCAGTCATGAACTTTTATCATTCATGGATAGTTTTTTTCATGATATAATCAAATCCTGATGGCCCTACAAGACAAGGAAAAAACCACATTCATAATAGAAGTAGATACCTTTTTTTAGCCTGTCATGCCTTTTATTCTTAAGAATGCTGGAGAAACCTATCAATCCAACATGATCCTTCACAACATTATATACAAAGAAGTTGAATTCTATGTCAACGACATGATCGTCAAGTCCAAGGATCAACAATGACATGTCCAAAACCTAAAAAAATTCATTCGAAGGATTAGGAAATATCATTTGCGACTCAATCCGAAGAAATGCACGTTTGAAATCGCAACTAGTAAAAGGCTTCTTAATCACTCAAAGAGGAATCAAAATTGATCCCTTCAAGATAAAAGCAATCACATCTATGTCGGTACCTCAAATTGAAAGAGAGGTCCGAGGATTTCTTGGAAAAATCCAATACATCAGTCGATTCATTAGTAAGCTTACTACAAAATGTGATCCACTATTTAAGCTTCTAAAGAAAGACTAAATATTCGTATGGGATGAAAATTGTCAACAAACGTTTGACAAAATAAAGGATTAACTAAAATTCTCTTACATATTCATGTCGAACAAGCCCGACATCCCTCTCATTTTATACCTTATTGTAATAAAAATTACCATTGGAAACTTATTGGCTCAAAAAAATGAGGATAAACTCGTAACGACCATTTACTATATTAGTAAAAGGATGGCTGGATATGAACTTAATTACACTACAGCCGAAAAGATATGTTGGGCATTAGCATGAGTCACAAAAAAGTTAGGAGAGTACATGAAAGCTCATCCCATTAAGTTGGTATCAAGATTAGATCTGATTCATTTCTTATTCCAACAAACTCTTCTACCGCCTAGGCTAGCTAAGTGGATGATGATGATATCCGAATACGACATAACTTATACGATGAAGAAGTCAATAAAAGGAAGCATTATTGCAGACTTTCTAGCTAACTAACCCATCATTGTTGAGTTAGAAGATGAACTCGAATTCCCCAATGACAATATTATGATTATCATGTTAGAAACATGTAAATTAATGTTTGAAGATCTTCAAGAAAGAATAGTTATGAAATTGGGATCTTATTAGTTGACCCGAAAGGGTCCTACAACCCAATATCCATAAAACTTGAATATCCCATCACCAATGACGAGGCTAAATATGAGGCATGCGTCCTGGGTCTAATTTGGTCATATCCCAAGCCAACAACACATGAAAAGTAAAAGGGAAAAAATTTAAAACCCTATCACGCTCATCTGACCAAAATTATGAACAAATTCGATTAAGTATCATTTATTCATGCTCCAATAAACCAAAACTACTTGCAAATTCCATGAATACTCTTGCAACCATGATTGAAATTCCTGGCAGAATTAAAGTCAAACCCCTTAAAATTCGATAAAAGCAATGACGCGCTTTTGAAATACATAGAATATGGAGAATATAGAGACTATTCATCCCACTTCCGAGCAAAGGAATGTCGATATTGCACTAGTATTCCACTAATTATGTTTGGATTGCTAACAAACTACATCGACGATCTTTTCTTGGTCAAAATATGCTCTGCATAGATGTTCCAAAATCAAAAAGGATCATAAAATAAGTACAAGTAGGGACATGTGGCCCACACATGAACGGAATGGCTTTAGCCATCAAATTACTCCGCCAATGATATTATTGGCAAAACATGGAGCAAGAATGTGTGAGTTATGTGAAGATATGTCATCAATGCCAAATTTATGCTAACTTAAAGCATAATCCGACATCACTCCTCTACAATATGACATACCCTTGTCCCTTTTCTACATGGGGATTTGATGTCATTAGAAAAATCTATCAACATGCTTCAAAAAGACAAGAGTTCATACTCGTAGTCATAGACTTCTTCACCATATGGGTTAAAGCAGCTTCCTATATAGTCTTAAAATAATCTCAAGTGGCAAAATTCATCTACACTAGTGTATATTTTGAAACAGACTAACGAGTCGCTTTTTCTAATGTACTTGGATATGGCTGGAAGTTTAACTCCTAATTAAATGATTGCTTGTTCGACAATTTTCATAGTATCTTTCCATTCATAGTATTCTTTAGTGTTTTACCCTTAGCCATTTTGTTTAGTTGGGCTTGCATCTTTGCCTGCATGACTTAAACATAAGCCATCTGACGTTCAAATTCTGTTAGCGGTAAATGGTCACCTGCTGGAATTTATCCTTCATATGGTCCTAGGGGGTTGAGTACCTCCTCATGTGTCCCATGTTGTGCCCATATGGTTAGACCGATATCCTCTTCAGAGTCTTCATAAAGAGAGACTTCCTCTTAAACTTGAGGACCAGTAATTCGGGATGATGGGATGAACATAACCTAGATAGCCTGGGTAGGAAATCGAGAGGAAGAAGGCATGTTTTGGGATGTGGACGAGATTAGTTGATTAACTATAGAGTTTGTGATCAACACGAGTTGTTCTGTCACTGGTGGCGTATATCGTCCGGTTTTTTGGTCTCTCTTTCTAGAGGTCGTGTTTACTGTTGTAGTTATGGACTATTGCGAAGAAAAAGAGGTCAGAGTTTGTAATTATAACAAAGTACAATGCAATACATATGCACATAAGATGATCCTAGGGAATGAACATCTTCTTTGTGATTCAAAAATCAAACAAAGAGTTTTTATACAAAGCATACTCTTTAATTTTATTACAAACATATCTCACTTGTTAATATTTATAGAGAGAGTCTAAAGGGCAAAACGTGTTGACGGATGTCACAAGCTTGAAGTCTTAATGTAGCATGTTCCCACACTAGAAGCTTCTTCCTTTTCATTTTTTTTTCACCTACTCATATTCTTCGAGAATGATTGTCATGCACATCTGAGAGACGTTATTCTATTTTTTGAGATATCCTATATAGGCATTATGGTCGATTAACCTATCTATAACGATGTCATTTCCCGTATAAAGGGGCATAAAGTCACGGCCAAACTCTTTGAAAAGGTCATGAGTGTAGTATGAGGTTACCCATTCCAAGCCCATAAGAATGATCATGGGTTCATCGTCCATCATGTATGCCATCTTCTTGATGGGATATCATGAGATTAATTCCCTGACTTCGTCATCATTCTCTACAAGAGGTCCAAGAGAAACTTTCTTCATTTTTCAGTATTGAAGAGAAGGGGACATGATGTTTTTAGGACATAATGGTGGAAGGAATCATAGTTTTTCGAGCAGCCAGATGTAGAGAATTAAAGGTAAGCCTCTTTTGCTCACGATAGGGTAAGAATGAGTCGTTCAAACCCATTAGTATTTTAGCCAGAATGATATCTAAGAGGTATTTATTTCCCTTATGCATGTGGTATGCTACTTCCAGGATTTTGGAGGATGACTTATCATCCGCTGAAGCCATGAAGAAGTGGGCCAATAGGACTGTCATCGTCATTATGGATTATCCTAAAGTTAGGGGGACTTCTTCCTTCCTAATTTCCATTTTTATATTTTTGGAAATCGATGACATTCTTTTTTAGGATTGTTTCGGATGTTGTCTTAGTATATCTATATTCCTCTTACAAAAGTTTCCTTAAGGATATTGATACTATAAATGGTTCCAGATGTAGAACATTCTTGTTATCCATGATTAAGATAACTCGAAATTCTTCTATGATTGGGCACATGGATCTTTCTCCCATATAGTAAACCCATCCCACATGGCTCCACTTCCTCTACATTTGCATCAAGAAAGTGTGGTTTATATGGAAATTTGTGAACCTCATGATCGGGGTTAGTCCATAAATCTCATGGTTTCACTATTTTTCATAGAAACTATGATCCATGGGATTAGTTCGATATCCTTCAACATGGACATTGTTTATGATTGAAAATTCAAAACATTTACAAAAATACATTTGTTTTGAAGAAAGAATATGTATGAGATGTTCATTTAGACTTAAAATGTATTCATATAGTAAATATATATTAGTCACATAAGGGTTGTAGTGACGATGTTTGGTTGTTTGGGCACGACAAACAACCGAATTGGTGATAATATCCATGTTTTTAGCATTAAGGAGAATCATAAGAGAGTATCATTCATCGATAGTGAAGGGGGTAAAACTACTACCATAAACTAGGGAATATCAACTCAATTGAGAATTTTCCCCCACCTTTACAATGTCTACGTCCTATCAAACGACTCATCGTCAAATGGTGGGGTCATCCCTTGCATTCTAGTTTTTCCTCTCGCAACATCACCCATTTTGTAACATGTTGTAATTCTTTATTGACAATCTTTGCACATAAGTGTAGAAGTACCGAATTTGGTCGTTTACATCTCTTCAAGTAAGATTAGGGATATGTACCATTTATATGTAAATGCATTTAATATAATAAAACATATTCATCCCTTAGGTGTTGTACCTGTAATGATATTACTATTAAGTTGAAAGCATGATACAAATATTTCAAAATCCAAGTTTATGTTTTCGAGTTAAAAATTTAATTCCCTATAGAGTTGCTAGAAACTTATAATCCCCGGGATATCGTTTGGTTCCGTTAAAGCTATAGGTTTTAGAATTTCAACATTGGTTTTCATGTCAGGAATCTTTTTAAAATAAAACATTATTTAAAAAGATTTTAAACGATCTTGACAACTTTTAAAATTAATTAAAAATAATTAATTTAGGTTAAAATTTAAATAATCTAAGGATTTGCAATAATCAAATTACAATTTGATTTTTCTAGAAATCTGTTATCTATTAATTAAAAATTATTAATTTAAAGATTATTTATTTGAAACAGAGTCGCCAATTAATTTTTGAAAATTAACAAACGGCTTAAAGGTACAAATGTATTTTTATCCATGGTTTCATTTTAGTTCGAGTTTGGTTATACTCAGGTAAGGGCTTTCGCTCTTCATCCTTCGTACCCGTTTAAAACGGTCTCTACCTATAAATTTGACTTTATAAATCGATTATTTAACATATTATTTTAACTGATTATTCTTCCGGTCCTAGACATACGTAGATTTGTGTTTAAATAATTGTAACAACAATTATTTAAATGCTAGTACATGTTGCTGATGATGACTATGGAGGAAAATCCCTAAAGAACATTAGTTTAAAATAAATTAGGTTTAAAAATAAATCATAAACAAACCTTTATCAAAATATTTTTGTGGAAATATCCCAAAAATATTTTGAAATAATTTTCTAATTTTTTGGGATTTTTGGAAAATAGTTTGATGTATCAAAATTACAAAAATAATTTTGGAATTTGAAAACTGGAACCACACAGGCCTTAGAACTGATGCCCTAGGTCCTGTGTTCATTTTATCGGTCAGGTTTAAAAAGCCCTCGGTCTTGGTCGGAGACCCCTCAATTAAGGTCCGGGATCCTCAGTCGGGGTGCTAAGGCTCTTGGTCCTTGACTAGAATTCTCGGTCGGACTCCTCAGTCCTTGGTGGAATTCATTGGTCCTAGGTTCTGGAGTTCTCGGTCGGGTGCAAGACTCCTCAGTCTTAAGTTTTATTTCTCGGACTTCTCAGTCTTGGGTGGAAGTCATGGGTCTTGGGTTCGGGAGTTCTTAGTGAGGTGCGAGACTCCTCAGTCATATGTTTGACTTCTCGGATGGATGTAAAAATTCTCGGTTGGACCTCTCGATCCTAGTTGAAGAACTTCAGTCGGACCTCTCAATCCTTGCTGAAAAGCCTCGATTAGACCTGTCAGTCTTAGGTTAGATTTCTTGGTAGGATCTCTCGGTCTTAGTTAGACCACTCGGTCCTCAAGACCATCAAAATTGCAGGTTTTGTATTTTTGATGGAGTCTTAGATTCTTGATCCAAGGGACTAGGTTCCTTCACAAAGCTCATATGAATATTTAGAACATCATCCCAATGTATCAATCGATCTAGGTAATAATTAATTCATTCAAAACATGTACAAATAGGAAATTTTGGGGGAAATTTGGAGATTTTTGAAATTAGAATTCGAGAAGAAAAAATGAGGGGCAAAGATAGAACTCTTGAAGAGAATAAATGGGGGGAAAGAATTTTAGAAGGGAAAAAAGTGGAGGGAAAGCAAGAATTTTATAAAGAATATATGGAATATACCTTTTTCCCACATTAGAGGAAAAAAGATCTTTAAATTTCAAGCTCACTATATATAAAGAAGAGAAAAAAGGAGAGGTTTTTTTAGGAAAAAAAGAGAAAGATGAGCCAAAGCCAATTGAGAGTTTTTAAGATTAGTAATAGGCTATTTATGAATGTATATTTAAATGGTCTAAGTCATCTATAGTCCCCAATTCTTGTAACACATACTTATGTGTTTCCCAAATAATTCATAACTAGATTTCAACTGGTATGCTCAAATGGTGTAAATAATTTCAAGACATTTGTATGTGTCATCTATTGTCATTATTTTAAGCCTCAATATAAATTAAATAAAATTTTGATAATTATTTAAAAATGAATATTTATAAAATCCGGTAAACTTCGATAGATTATTGCAATCTAACCAAATCTCCAATGATTCTGAATTTGTATGTGTTAGATAACCCTCTTATCTACAAATTTGTGTCAATGGACATTTTACAAATTCAAACCTAAAGGTGTATATCGAAGGCCACAAGAAAATATATCTTGATAAAACATAATTATGGTTATTTATAGAACTTCTTGGGGGAGCCATCTGACAACTTATTTGAATATCAATTGATCGAAAAAATTCACATAATCTAGATGATCAATATTTTTATAGCTTTGTTTTAGCACTATTTTGTCAATCTAAGATTTTTAAATCGGAAATTTGTTAATTCTTGTTGTCACAGTTTTGTAGATATTTGATTATGAATTAGATAATGAACCAAACTGACTAAATTTTTATACGGCATGCATAATTTGACTATAAAATGCACTAACAATGAATATATGAATAATTTTAGGTTTTTGTTACATTTGGTTAGGTATGCTTCTATGCGAATTTTAGGCTATTTTCTAGTCATGTTATAGAGAATGTAGAAGAATATTAGAAATGAAATTTGACATGACCCTTAGAACTAGGCTAGGAATATATTTATTTCGAAGCATATTTGAGACAAGTTTGTTTAAATAATTGTTGTAAAAGTAGTTATGTCTGAAATCAACAACTTCGTAGTAGAAATCGTCCATTTGGACGGGTATGCAGGCCATGGCGAGGCCCTTTTCCTGCACATAAATAAGCACCGAACTGAAGAAGAATCTCAAAAAAAAAAAACAAAAAAAAAACAAATAGTCAATGGCTGAAAAGCTTAAACAAACATTCTTTCTTAGTTTCTTGATGAGTAAATTAGGCGGCGACTTAAATTAATCCAACCAGTTGAAAATTCAAATTTTGTACGAGACCAATTTTAGGTCATACATTTATATGTCTCATTAAATATTTTATTAATTAATAATTGAAGAAAAAAATTAGTTTGTAATTTATATATATCTAATAATGTTTAATCAAATATTTTAGAGGTGTATAACAACTTTATCTAGAATTCATTTGATTTCTCTCTTTACAATTATTATGTTTCCCTCTCCTAATTAATTTATAATTTTATCTTTTATCATCATATATATTTATATTGTTGGGAAAAATTAAAAAAAGAAAAAAAAAGACATAGTTTAATTAACTTTAAAAAGAATATAAAAGCCCTTTATATTTTTGAACATGATCTTGATGATGTTATTAAGTTCAAGTTGAGTGGTCTATTTGTTTTGTGAAGGAACAAATCTAAAAGACAACGCATCCCTAGGCGCGGTCTAAAGCTAGCTGACTTAGACGTCTAACGTAGTTATACGAGGTCTAACTCCTTCAGACGTGGTATGAAGGGAAACGTAGTTAGACGAGGTCTAACGGGAAACGTAGTTAGATGAGGTCTAACTCCTTTAGACGGAATCTAAAGGGAAATGTAGTTAGACGAGGTCTAACTCCTTCAGACGTGGTCTAAAGGGAAACGTAGTTAGATGAAGTTTAATTCCTTCAAACGGAGTCTGAAGGGAAACATAGTTAGACTAGGTCTAACTCCTTCAGACGTGGTTTGAAGGGAAACATAGTTAGACGAGGTCTAACTTCTTCAGACAGAGTCTGAAGGGATGCGTAGTTAGACGAGGTCTAACTCCTTCAGACGTGATATGAAGAGAAATGTAGTTAGACGAAGTCTAACTCCTAAAGGGATGCGTAGTTAGACGAAGTCTAACTCCTTTAGACGGGGTCTGAAGAGAAACGTAGTTAGACGAGGTCTAACTCTTTCAGACGGGGTCTGAAGGGATGCATAGTTAGACGAAGTTTAACTCCTTCAGACGAAGTCTGAAGAGAAACATAGTTAGACGAAGTCTAACTCCTTCAGACGAGGTCTAACGGGATACGTAGTTAGAGGAGGTCTAACTCTTTTAGATGAGGTCTGAAGAGATACGTAGTTAGACGAGGTTTAACTCCTTTAGAAGAGGTCTGAAGGGATACCTAGTTAGACAAGGTCTAACTCCTTCAGATGAGGTTTGAAAGGATACGTAGTTAGACGAGGTCTAACTCTTTCAGACATGGTCTGAAAAAGAACGTCTGATGATTTACTTTAGCAGTTGTCTAAAGGAAGCATCCGTCTACCCACGATCAATTAGCTGCCTGCTCTATTACCTTCTGCTCCACTTCTTTCAGTAGTCTAACAAGCCAACTAATTCCATTAATGAATGAATGCCACGTAGGCGAATATCCCTCAACCATATTTCTAGCACAAGACAAGATTTGAGGATATTCAGCGCACTACTCATTCAGTACGGCCATGATCAAATTATTTAGAGCCTAATGTACTCTCGTACTATAGGTGGCCATCCAACGGACACATACCACGTGTCCTCAAAGAATATTCGACCGTTGGTGTACTCCGAAAAATACTCTGCTCAAACAAAAACTCTAATCTCTTACTGTCTAGCTGTAAATACATTGTAATCACATACTATCTTTTTTGTGAGAAATTAAAGTGCTGTAAGTTGAACAAAGATTATTTTGTTTAATAGAGAGTTAGCTAGATTAGTGAGTTGTATTTGTTTCAAAGTATTTAGTGGATATCCTTCCGATTATGGAAGAAGGGGTGACGTAGGAGTTTTATCTCCGAACATTCATAAAACTCATGGACTTCTTACTTTCTTCCATTTACATTCAGTTGTCTCAAACTTCAAATCTGACGAAAACTTCCGCACTTGAATCTGTTTCAAGAGTTTGGAGGATTTGTGAAGAATAGAAATAGATAAAATAAAACCTTCACAGGATTACTATCGAAGAATTTATCATAAGGTGCTAACAATAGTCAGACCTTAGTCTCTATTGGTAGCACCGATCACAACAAGTGGTATCAGAGCCTTGTTTACTATTCTCAAGCAACAAAATAATCTGATTCATGTCTAAGACTTCCAGCATCAAGGTTCCTATGTTCTCAAAATAAAATTATGTGGTGTGGAAGAAGAGGGTCCATGCTCATCTTGCTGTCTCAGATGATGACATGTGGAGAGTTATCACTGATGGTCCCATCAAGATTGAGAAAGACAGATCTGAATGGACTAGTGAAGATAAGAGGAAGAACAACCTGATAACCTGGCCAAAGACATCTTGTACAGAACCCCTGATGAAAACATGTTTAACTACATCATATCATGTGATACTGCCAAAGAAATCTTGGAGAGGCTGACTCAACTCTGTGAAGGCAACGAGCAGACCAAAGAGAACAAGCTTATGGTTGCCACACAACAGTTTGACAACTTTAAGATGCATCCTAGAGTGACGATGTCTGGATTTGATGGAAGATTCAACAAGATTATCACTACTCTCTCTATTCTGGGAAAGACTTACGGCTATAGAGAGGTTGCAATCAAAGTCATGCGTGCTTTGTCCAGGGAGTGGTATATCAAAACAATGGCGATGAGAGAGTCAAAAGATCTCAACAAGATGGAGCTCTTTGACTTGCTGGTCAATCTGAAGGCCTATGAGTTTGAGATAAACTCTAGGAATGAAGAGGAGCTTTCCACATCTGTAGTTGCAACTAAGGCGTTGTTGACTACTGAGGAGCCACCTACTGCCACTGATGTGAAGACTTCTGCCGAGAAGATTAGCGGCTACACCATAGCTCTCTTCGTGAAGAAATTCGGAAAATTCATGAAGAAGAGCAATTCTAACTCAAACTCTTCAAATAATAACAATGATGATAAGAATAACTCCAAGGCTAACGTGAAGTGTTTTAACTGTGATAAACTAGGTTAATACAAATCGGAGTGCAGGAAGGCAAAATGTGATTGAAAGATGAAGGACAACAAAGAGCTGAAGGCCCTCATGGCGGTTGATAACAAAGCTAAATGGGCCCAAAGCGACTCAGATGACTCATCATTCAGCGATAGTGATGATGAAGTGGTCACTTACTTCATGACAAATGAAGAAATTGATTCTGAGGTATTTGACTTCTCCTCTAATGAATTTACAAGAGCTGAATTAATTGATGCACTCAATGACATGGCCAGTGAGTATAAGAAGTTGTAAGAGTCTTGTAATGAAATGAGTTTGAAATATGAAACTGATAAACTTTCTTCATCTCAAACTTCTGAACTAAAAGTTTTTGAAAACAATACAGTCGAGCTATCATCTAAGAATAAGAAGATCAAGGAAACGGTTCAAACACTATTTTCTGAAAACCAACGTTTGAGTTATGTGGACAGTTCCTAGACAAGGTCTGGAGATGCAATTAGACAATAAATAAGTATGTTGAGGCCTTCCGGATGCAAATCCGGTTTAGGATTTGATACTGCCTACTCAGACAAGTCCTGTAAGAAGTTAAACTCAGCAACAAACAAGTTTAAGCCAATAAACTTTGTCAGAAAGAGTTTAACTGACAATGGAACTGATCCAAGCTATAAGGACTTAACCTTAAAGGATGAGATCATTAATGTCCCACCAACTATAAGCTGGCTGAAAACCTAGGAAGGAAGCAACCAACAAATCTGGTAAATCAAAACATGACAAGAAGTTAGGAAATTTTAGAAAAAAACCATCCTCTAAGGTTAATAATTCAACTACTAGTAGGAAGATGTCCTCTACGCATTAATCTTACGCATTAATCAGAACACAACATGGGAAATCGATCAAAATAACTCAAATATGGATTCCTAAGGGACTGATTGATCGAGGACCCAAATAAATGTGGGTATAAAAAGATTGTAAATATTTATTTGTGTAGGTACAACAGGTCAGCTGCATGGAGGAACTCAAAAGCATATTCTTTTAAGAATATGCTCTGCAAGTGGAAGATGTGTTTACATAGCCACTCCCCAGACTAAGTCTTCTTCCCTTAAAAATTTTTTGGTCTTGTAGACCTCAAAATTATTTAGTTTTTAAAACATTCACAAATTGAAGGGAAGATTATTGACGTTTGAAATAATTGGACAGACTTAGTAAGACAGAGGTCTAAATTGATCTGATTAGATTAGTCGTCTAAAGGAGATACATACTTAGACGAAAACTTGCTTAAGAAACTTGAAGATTAAGTCTAGTTAGACGTTGTCTGAACAGACGTCTAAAGTTCCTTTAGACAAGCGTAGTTAAACGCCGTCTGAATAGACGTCTAAAGTGCCATTAGACATGCGAAGTTAGACTCCATCTGAACAGACGTCTAAAGTCCCTTTAGACACGCGTAGTTAGATGCCGTCTGAACAAACGTCTAAAGTACCTTTAGACACGCGTATTTAGACGCCATCTGAACAGACGTCTAATGTGCCTTTAGACACACGTAGTTAGATGCCGTCTGAACAGACATCTACCCAACTTAGACGCAAAGGATGCAGATAGCATGTTAGACGTCTAACTACAGGTGCTCTTAGACTTCTCATCTTCGGACCAATTTAAGACAACTATCAATTCAATATGCGCTTTAATTTAATTTTCCCGCTCAAACAGTAAAATAGTCATATTCTAAATTCGAATAACTTGAAGATACATGTCTCTCAAAGTTTAAAATATGATTGATATACCCTTAAATTTGTTATTTCAAGTTTTATAATTAATAGGAACTTGGTAAATTCAGTTAATAATGACTTCTCTTAGGAAAAGGCGTCTAAAATTAATTGACGGTCCTTTTTCAAAAAGTGTCGGTTGAACACGTGACTATTTAAATTCTATTTAAGGATATCTTGCATGCCTAAAGAATTCGTACGCTTTGCATTTTTAAAACCCTAGTACTTCTCTGCCTTCTCTTTAAAAGAAACTCATATTTCGCTTGTTGTTTAATCTGTTTCTCACACTTAAAGATGTCTGATAAGAAGATGATTTCTCTTTCTCACAATACCCTGCAGGTAGACTTTGATTCAATCTATTTTCTTGAGCAACAAGACATCATGGATATGTTCAAATCTCTTGAGTCTCCTTGTCTAAAAAAATATCATAACGACCCCTATATCTTATATGAAGGAGAAGTTCGTGAGTTCTTCAAGACAGAGAAGGTGGTTGATGACTTTATAAAGGCGACGGTGAACGACACATCTATCTCCTTCTCTAAATCTATGTTCGCCGAGTTCTTTGAACTACCATCTGAGGGTCATACTTTTGACATTGCGATTCCTGCCCAGATTATTTCAGATATGCAGATAGTTTTCTCAATCTCTGATAGTTAGATTAACATAAATGGGAAGAACAAAGTCATGAAGCTCCAATTTTGCCTTCTAAACGATATTGTGGTTAAGGTGCTTCACGCTAGGACAGGATCATTCGATCAGTACACCCAAGATAAATTTGACTACATGGTGGCCATAACCAAAGGCATGCAGATCAACTAGGCGTCTACCCTGTTTTCAAATATCTTCCAGTTGATCTATTCAATAGGAAAGCAAAGTGCATGATTTTCTATTTGATAGGATCGACGTAATCAATAAAGACGGGGGTCTAGCTATTGATGACGGCTTCGGATAAACGAGTTGATATAAATCCTATTAGGGATTAATATCGCTTTCTATTCTACACAAACCTTTACAAACTGTTGAACTATTCAAGTGCGGAAACGTTTGCTCAGGTTTGAAGCTAAGAACCAAAGAATGAGATGATTATAGAATGTAAATGACACAAAGAGTTGTTTATGGATGTTCATAGTAAAACTCTCTTACGTCGCCCCTTATTCCAACCCCTAGAAGGATTCACTATACGTTTCTTAAAATCAAATACAGTTGCAAGGCTAGCTCACTATTGAATAGAACAGACTCTGTTCAACTTACAGTATATTGAAGAATATCACTTAGCTAGACAATACTTTGATTCTATCTCTTTCTTGATAAACTCACAGTAAAGCAAGAAAGTAGTTCTTAAGATTGTAAATTTAGCAGATCTCTCGTATGAGTATTTTTCAGTGTTCAACAATTGTGTCCATTAGTTCTTCCATTGTCCTTTAAGATCTTTAAATAGAGAGAATGTACAAACGATCGAATCTTCTATAATGACACGTGGCGAACTTCCATTGGAAAGCCTCTATACTATACATGTACAGTAGACTCTGAGCACCAGGATCGTGGCCATACCAATCTGGTAGTGCGCCAAATATTCTTCTAAGATATTCTTGCAAGAAACACGTAGTGGGAAGAATCTTTGCTTACGTGGCATTAGATGATTTGTTGCAACTCGCTGTCGTACTGATCTGCACAGAAAAGTGGAGCAGGAGTAGCGTACAGCTAGATGATCGTGGGTAGACGGATGCTAGTTTCAAGCAACTGCTAAGCATGGCATTAAACGTTTTTCACTTAGACTTACAAGTCTAATGAAATTAGACGCCCGTGTCTAATAGCAGGATCGATTAGACCACCTGGTCTACTGGGATTAGATGACACGTCTAATTACAGTTCCCTTCAGACTAATTTGAAGGAGTTAGACTGCACATCTAACTCTCATCTGTTAGATGACACGTCTAACTACGTTTCCCTTCAGACTAATCTGAAGGAGTTAGACTACATGTCTAACTCTCATCTGTTAGATGGCACGTCTAACTACGTTTCCCTTTAGACTAATCTGAAGGAGTTAGACTGTACGTCTAACTCTCATCCGTTAGATGGAAAGTCTAACTACGTTTCCCTTCAGACTAATATGAAGGAGTTAGACTGCACGTCTAACTCTCATCCGTTATACGACACGTCTAACTACGTATCCATTAGACTACACGTCTAACTACGTCTGTTAGATTGCACGTCTAACTACGTATCTGTTAGACTGCACGTCCAACTACGTATCCATTAGAGTTCACGTTTAACTACGTCTCTATTAGACTGCACGTCTAACTACGTCTCTGTTAGACTGCACGTCTAACTACATTTCTTTTAGACTGCACGTCCAACTACGTATCCATTAGACTACACGTCTAACTACATATCTGTTAGACTGCACGTCTAACTACGTATCTGTTAGACTGCACATCTAACTACGTATCTGTTTAACTACACGTCTAACTACGTATCTGTTAGACTACACGTCTAACTACGTATTTGTTAGACTACACGTCTAACTACGTATCTGTTAGACTGCACGTCTAACTACGTATCTGTTAGACTGCACGTCTAACTACGTATCTGTTAGACTGCACGTCTAACTACGTGTCTGTTAGACTGCACGTCTAACTACATGTCTGTTAGACTGCACGTCTAACTTCGTATCCGTTAAACTGCACGTCTAACTACGTACGTCTAATAGCCAATCAGTCTAATGAACCTCATTCAGACTTAGTCTAATATAACATGTTTTCGATACACCTGCACCAAAAACAATTAGACGGCTTAATTTAAGTTTTATACCAACACATCATCAAAATTCCATTAGTCAAAATACTTTGACCCTTAGTCAAAATAATTTGACCCAACAATTTTCCCCTTTTTGATGATGATGTTAAAACTTTGCATAGTAAATATTATATGAGTAATGCAGTAGATTATAACAAACTATTCATATGCCATAATTAGATAAAAAAAAACTTTACTTGAAATGTTTGGAATATTTTTCAAACGAAAATATAAAAACACCTTTCAAAAATAACAACCCTTAAACATCAAAAGATCAAAATAATATTAAAAGATTATTCCTTCCCCCTAAGTCTAAGGCTAATCTTTTTGCCTTTCTTCATTTCTTTCTTCCTCCCTTTTAACATCATTTGGGAAAGGAATCTATTGCAGACTCTAGGGCTAAGGTTAGAGCAGAGTTGTAGACCTCCTTTTTCCAATTCTTCAACCTAAGCCTATTCACCCTAAGAACATAGTCAACAACCTTCTGGTTGTTCAAGATTTTGGAAGAATTGGCATGAAAACTATGACAAGGTTCATCAAGAAGACAACAAAGGAAAGCGTAAAGAGGGACGTCATAACCAAAGATCTTCTTCCGGGAGGAGATCATTCTGACCAGATTGTTGAAGAGGAATTTCGACCTGTTGATGGCTAAACCCCTTGTGATGGCCACCATTATTTAAAAGACTTTCGTATAGTAAATGTAGGAGGAGTCTTTTGCAAGGAGGATTTGAAGATAATGTCGATGAGTAGGGCATACTCAACCTTTAGACACTTGCTCTTCCCGTGAAGCTCAACAGGAAGGATTTCCCCTTCGAAGATTTTATCTGAAAAAACATGCATAATTTCATACAAAATATCACTTGAGAAAGAAGAAAACTCATGGATTCCTTCGGTTGGGAGTCTGAAGAACATGCCAAATGTTTCTTCAGTGAAGCAGATGTTTTGACCAAGTATAGTCGCACGAATGTACTTATTGTGGTAAAAGCCAGCGGATTCGAAGAACTCACGAACAAATTGTTCGTGATAAATGCAGTGAGGGCGAAGAAACTTCTTCAGCCTAGAAGCTTTCAATGATTCAAACATTTGAACCATATCAGGAATCGTTAGAGTAGAAACAGATTTGAAGTCTACTTACAGAGATTTCGGGGAGAAGGAAGTCATTTTAGCACGATGAACACAAGATCTTGACGATTCGAATTCTAGAGAGAGAATCAAGGATTTATGAGTACTCAACCATTTGAGTGACACCATTCATTAAATATTAGAGAGCTAACGTGTAACATTTAATATTTAATGATTATACCAACCGTCAAAAATTTCAGAAACCTATTCCCAAGGGACTCAACTATCAATTAATATTAATCATGAAACTGCACAGTTATTATTAGACGTATAGAAGAAAGTTATCAGAAATTTTAGTCACTTTTGAAAAATTGAGAGACACATGTCTTCAATCTATTTGAGAAGTGACTGGTTTATTTTTTGCGGGAAAAAGTACATAGACAGATACATTACCGATGATAGCTGTCCCGATAGCCAGAAGATGAAAGGTCTAAGTACACAAGTAGTTAGACGTTTAATCTACTTTTCACATTCTTCACATCTAATTGGGAAATCCGTCTATTAGACGTTGTCGTCTAATCATGTTTGTCTTATAAACTTCTAACGTCTATTAGACGTAGACGTCTAATTACGCATAAACACCACGTGTTGGACGTATGTCTGGTTATTCGTGAGCTTCCACTTGCTCTTGTAAAAAAAACCGTCTAACGTCTATTAGACGTATACGTCTAACCGCGCAGGTTAATTAACCAAGACATGAGTTCCCAAAAAAATAAAAAACTACTTGAGTAGACGTATGTCTAAGTAGTTATGCTTCATAGACTTCTAGTCCATTGAACGTATTGAGACCTCTGTCTTCTTGTCTATCCAGTTACGTTTTGAACAACATGTTCACCCTCAGTTTATGCACATAACAACATGAATCAAGATCAACAAGTCCTAAAATGTTTCTAAAGTGAGGAAACTTATCTTCGGGTAGAGGCTTTGTGAAGATGTCTTCAGTTTGTTGATCTGTTGGAATATATTCAAGACGAATCTGCTTCTAATTGACATGCTCTTGGATAAATTGATGCCTGATTTCGATGTGCTTTGTCCGAGAGTGCAGAACTGGATTATAGGTGATTGCGATAACACTTGTGTTGTCGCAGAAAATTGGAGATTCTTCAGCCTCAATCCCGTAGTCCCTAAGTTGTTATTGAACCGACAAGAGATGAGAGCAACAACTACCAGCAGAAAGGTACTCTGCTTTAGCTGTAGACATGACAACTGACGTCTACTTCTTGCTGAACCATGAGATAAGACGATCTCTAAGGAACTGGAAAGTTTCACTCGTGCTCTTTCTATCAATTTTACACCTTGTATAGTCTGCATTTAAGAAACTAGTTAAATTGAAATTGGAATCCTTCGGATACCATAATCCCACATTTTGAGTTCCCTTTAAATATTTCAGAATGCGTTTAACAGTAGTAAAGTGAGAAAGTTTAGGATTAGCATGGAATCTTCCACAAACACCAACGACAAATTGAATATCTGGTCTACAAGCAGTAACATAGAGCAATGACCCAATAAGACCTCTATAGGCTGTGACATCTACACTTTGACCACCATCATCTTTGTCCAATTTACTAGAGGAGCTCATTGGAGTGGCTGCAGTAGAGCAATTTTCCATCCCAAACTTCTTTAGTAACTCTTTGGTATACTTGGCCTGATTGATGAAGGTTCCTTTCTCCAGCTGACGAACTTGGAGACCGAGAAAGAAAGTTAATTCTCCCATCACGCTCATTTCAAATCTGTCCTGTATTAGCTTAACAAATTTCTCACACAATTTGGTGTTAGTTGATCCAAATATAATATCATCAACATATATTTGTACAAGCAGAATTTGAGACTCTTGAGAGAATCTAAACAGTATTTTATCCACAGTTCCAATAACAAAATCATGATCAAACAGAAATTCAGTCAAAGTGTCATACCAAGCTCTAGGAGCTTGTTTCAAACCATATAAAGCTTTGTCAAGTTTAAAAACATAATTTGGTAAAGTTTGATCTACAAAACCAGGAGGTTGCTCAACACAGACATCTTCATTTAATTTACTATTTAAAAATGCACTTTTCACATCCATTTGAAAAACATTAAAATTCTTAAATGATGCATACGCCAAGAAGATTCTAATTGCCTCAAGTCTTGCTACAGGTGCAAAAGACTCATCAAAGTCGATACCTTCCTCCTGTCTGTATCATTGAGCAACTAAACGGGCTTTGTTTCTAATAACTAGTCCATCTTCACTAAATTTGTTTCTAAAGACCCATCTTGTTCCTATAACTGACTGATCAGTCGGTCTAGGAGTTAGATGCCACACTTTATTTCTCACAAATTGGTTTAACTCCTCCTACATAACATTGATCCAATCTAGATTAACCACTACTTCACCAATTTTCTTAGGTTCAATCTGAGAGATAAATGCAGAATTGGCCATTTCATCCATCAATTAACGTCTTGTCCTTCGTGGAGAGAAAGAATTTCCGATGATCAATTCTAGTGGATGATTCTTGTTCCATCTGAAGTTGGATCCAAATGGATTGGTCATCTGAACAGGTGACTCCGTAACGTCCGAACTCTCAATAGTTTGTTGAATAGGAGTTTGTACGTCTGGTTGGATTTCAACCGGATCATCCACAAGATCAGACAATGACATTTGTTTATCCAGAGCTTCTTCCTCACTTACAGACTCAAGACTCGTCGCTTCCAATCTATTAGCAAGGTCAATGAGATCAATAGAGTTACTCTCAACAGGCTCATCAAAGATGACATGAAGGGATTCCTCAACAGTTTGTGTTCTGTTGTTATATACTCTGTAAGCCTTGCTTACTGAGGAATATCCCAGCATAAATCCAGCATCTGCTTTAGTATCAAAAGAGTTCAAATAAACCTTTTCATTGTTATGAATAAAACATTTACACCCGAATACTTTAAAGTATGGAATTGTGAGAATTCTTCCGTAATACAGTTCATAGGGAGTTTTATTAAATCGTTTGTTAATTATTGACTGATTTTGTGTGTAGCAAGCTGTGTTTATGTCCTCTACCAAGAACATCTGAGGTACGTCTGATTCAGCTAGCATGGATGTCGAAGCTTCCTTCAGAGTCCTCACTCTTCTCTTAGCAATACCATTCTTCTGTGGAGTTCTGGCACTAGACAACTTGTGCCTAATCCCAGACTCCTCGAGATAAGAAGAAAGGTATCTATTTGTGAACTCAATTCCCTGATCACTTCTAATGCAAACAATATTCAAAGATTTCTGATTCTGAATTCTTTTAAATATTCTAATCAAATTTTCAGAAGTTTTATTCTTTGATGGTAAAAATGCTACCCATGTAAATCGTGAAAAATCATCAATAATAATTAGGACAAATCTCATTCCTCCTAGGCTCTTTACAGGAATTGGACCAAACAGATCCATATGTAACAATTCTAAGCAGCAACTAGATTAAGATTTCTCTTTACTTTTGAACGATGATCTGCCCTGTTTGCCTAACTGGAAAGCAGAACATACCTTGTAGTTAGAAAATTATAATTTAGGTAATCCAATAACTAAATTGTTTGAACAAATGTTGTTGATGGTTTTAAAGTTCAGATGGTTTAACTTTTTATGCCATAACCATTTCTGGTCATTCTTGGCAATCATGCACATAGGATCAGATGATTCTTTTTGCTAGTAAATTTTATATGAGTTTCCTACTCTATTACCAGTTAATAAAGTATTGCCATATTGATCCTTAACTAGGCATGCATGAGTTTGAAAATCAACTGACAAACCATGTTAGGACCGGGATCACCGATTGGGGACCGGGGTCCGACTAAAGGTAGATCTCTTACACAACAGAACACACACCAAATGGAACTAATCCGGTTAAAGACTAGAACCGCTCTTAACACTACACAGATTGTCACAGACTCTTGAACCGAGTTCAAGGACGGAAATGTCTGTTTCAATATGAAGCAACTCACACAATTCGGTTTGGAAGGTATTAGGAGAAATCGATTAAGGTGGAGAGAAAGTCGGTTCGGTTTGAGTGAATAGCGTTTCAGTTCGGTTAGAGTAAGTACGCCGGAATGTAAAATAAGGAACACAAGACATATTTTTTATAGATGTTCGGAGCAAACTCTCCTACGTCACCCCTTCTTCTCAAACGGTGAGAAGGATATTCACTAACTGGAATATTCCACAAATACACTTCGATCGAGTCTTATTTACTGCTTGTCGGTTACACCACTCACACAATGATGTAATACTTTTACACAAGGTAAAATATACAGACTTCTTAATGTTTACAACTGTTTCAATTTGAATCAAGAAGGTTGTATGAACTCAGGATGTCTTTCAGGCTTGATTATGTGGAAACTGAGTTGTTTTAGCTCGCACGCGCTGTTTTCTTCTACTGCTCTTGGCTTCCTTTATATAGAGAATATGACAACGGTCATATTTCTCTCTCATCTGTTGATTGGTCAGCCGAACCGGCTAGAGTAGGTAGCCTTGCTTTTTGTACATGTGGCAGCCATGTACGAGGATAGCCGCCTATAATATGAGAGTTGCTTGTGCATTTGGTTAAGATATGCAATGATTAGATTTCCCTCATGCTTTATATCCGATCTTTCTTTTGTGCATTTCCAAGAAATCCTCATTACGTCATCTTCATAGATTTCATAACTTTGAATAATTTTCCTGTTGGCCTTAAGATCTTCAGTCGGAAGTGATGCTTCATATGGTTTATATTTCAGCCGATCCGGTGAGGGGAGTCAAACCGGTTTACTTGAAGTCAATCCGGTTTACTTGATTATGTCCGGATCGTTAAACATAAGGTTTCAACCGGTCCGGTGCGACTTGAGCTGTACCTGCACAAGGGAATTTGAAGCTGATTAAGTATTTTGGCCAGTTTAACCTTAACTTATTTTAATTTTTCTAACAAACCATTATCACATAACTGACTAATACTAATAAGGTTTAACACAAATTGTCAACAAGTAACACGTCATTAATTGTTAGATTACCATGGATAATCTTACCCTTACCCATGGTCTTATCCTTCTTGTTATCACCAAAAATGATCTTAGATCCAAAACAATCTGTTATATCAGTGAGAAGTCGTCTGTTTCTTGTCATATGCCTGGAACATCTGCTATCAAGATACCATACAGATTCCTCGAGACCATCATTCACTTGTACCTACACAACATAATATTTACAATCGTTTGGTACCCACATTCAATTGGGTCTTCGGTCAATCAGTCCCTTAGGAATCCATATTTGAGTTATTCTGATGGATTTCCCATTTTGTGTTGTGATTAATGCGTATGATTTTGACATAGAAAACGTATTTCTGCTAGCCACTGATCCTTTATTCTTTGAAGATGATTTTCTTTTAGAAATTCTTGACTTCACTCCAAGTTTTAGATTGCCAGACTTGCTAGCTTCTTCTAACTTATTTTTTAGTCAGCTAACAGTTGGCGGAACATAAGTTATTTCATTCTTCAAAGCTAATTCTTCATGAATTGGATTAGATTCATTTTTAGTTAAACTCCCTTTGACAAAGCTTATTGGCTTAAGCTTGTCAATTGCTGAGTTTGACTTTTTGCAGGATTGGTTTGGGTTATTGCCATCAAATCCTAAACCGGATCTATATCTAGCAGGTTTCAACAGACTAATCTGATATTCGACAGCTTCTCCAGACCTCGTCCAAGCACTAACAACATAGTTTAACCTTTTATTTTCAGAAGTAAGATTTTGAATCTGTTCCTTGTGCATCTCATTCTCGGATGAGATCTCTACTACTTTCTTTTCTAAAACATTTGATTCAGAACTTTTGTGAAAAGAAATATTAGCCTCATATGTTACTTTCATTTCATAAAAGGAATCTGATAACTTCTTGTACTCAATGGCCATTTCATTTAGTGCAGTAGTTATCTCTTCGTTGGTAAATTCTGGTGGGGAAACATCATTTACCTTGGATTGATCGTCTGCCATCAAGCAAGTTACAGTTTCAGTATCCTTTTCAGCAAGAGACTCCTCTGAATCTCTTTCGGCCTATTTGGATTTATTTTCAATACACATGAAAACTTTCCGGTCCTTCTGATTTTTCTTGGCTTGAACATTTCGACCGTAAATCTAAGTCAACTTCTCCCAAATTTCTTTAGTAGAGGAACATGACTTGATCTCGTAGAATATTTTCATGTTAATCGATTGATACATAATATTTTTGGCCATATTGTCCAGGTTGTTGGTAATCTTATCTTCAGTAGTTAACTCACATCTTGGTTTCGAAATTTTTATGGGACCATCGGTAATGATGCTCCACATATCACAGTCAATAGCAGCCAAGTGAGCTTGCATTCTCATCATTAAATAGTCGTAGTTGTCTCTTGAAAGGAGAGGGATCTCGTTGATGATAGACATGATTCAGGTTCTTGATGCTTGAGAATAGAAACAAGGCTCTGATACAAATTGATAGGATCGACGTAATCGATAGAAACGAGGGTATAACTTTTGATGACGGCTTCGGATAAACGAGTTGATAGAAATCCTGTTAGGGATTAATATTGCTTTCTATTCTACACAAACCCTTGCAAACTCTTGAACGATTCAAGTGCGAAAACGTTTGCTCAGGTTTGAAGCTAAGAACCAAAGAATGAGATGATGAAAGAATTTAAATGACACAAATAGTTGTTTATGGATGTTCAGAGCAAAAATCTCCTACGTCACCCCTTCTTCCAACCACCGTAAGGATTCACTATACGTTTCTTAGAATCTAATACAGTTGCAAGGCTAGCTCACTGTTGAACAGAACAGACTCTGTTCAACTTACAGTATATTGAAGAATATCACTCAGCTAGACAATATTTTGATTCTATCTCTCTCTTAATAAACACACAGTAAAGCAAGAAAGCAGTTCTTAAGATTGTAAATTCAGTAGATCTCTCGTATGCGTATTTCTCAGTGTTCAGAAATTGTGTCCAGCAGTTCTTCCATTGTCCTTGAAGATCTTTAAATAGAGAGCAAGTACCAACAGTCGAATCTTCTATAATGACACGTTGCGAACTTCCATTGGAAAGCCTCCATAATACACAAGTACAGCAGACTTTGAGAACTAGGATCGTGGCCGTACCAATTTGGTAGTGCGTCAAATATTCTTCTAGGATATTCCTGCAAGAAACAAATAGTGGGAAGAATATTTGCTTACGTGGCATTAGATGATTGGTTGCAACTAGCTATCGTACTGATCTGCACAAAAAAGTGGAGCAGAAGTAGCATACAACTACATGATCATGGGTAGACGGATGTTAGCTTCAAGCAACTGCTTAAGCATGGAATTAGACGTTTTTTACTAAGACTTACAAGTCTAATGAAATTAGACGCCCACGTCTAATAGCAGGATCCATTAGACCACCTAGTCTAATGGTATTAGACCACATCTAATTACGATTTCCTTCAGACTAATCTGAAGGAGTTAGACTGCACATCTAACTCTCATCTATTAGACGACACGTCTAACTACGTTTCCCTTCAGACTAATCTGAAGGAGTTAGAATGCACATCTAACTCTCATCTGTTAGACGGCACGTCTAACTACGTTTCCCTTCAGACTAATCTGAAGGAGTTAGACTCCACGTCTAACTCTCATCCGTTAGACGACACATCTAACTATGTATCCGTTAGACTATACGTCTAACTACGTATCTGTTAGACTGCACGTCTAACTACGTATCTGTTAGACTACACGTCTAACTACGTATCTGTTAGACTGCACGTCTAACTACGTATCCGTTAGACTTCACGTCTAACTACGTCTCTGTTAGATTGTACATCTAACTACGTATCCGTTAGACTGCACGTCGAACTACGTATCTGTTAGACTGCACGTCTAACTACGTATCTGTTAGACTGCATGTCTAACTACATATCTATTAGACTGCACGTCTAACTACGTATCTGTTAGATTGTACGTCTAACTACATCTTTGTTAAACTGCACGTCTAACTACGTCTCTATTAAACTGCATGTCTAACTACGTATCTGTTAGACTGCCCGTCTAACTACGTATCTGTTAGACTGCACATCTAACTCCGTCTCTATTAGACTGCACGTCTAACTACGTATCTATTAGACTGCACATCTAACTACGTATCCGTTAGACTGCACATCTAACTACGTACGTCTAATAGTCAATTAGTCTAATGAACCTCATTCAGACTTAGTCTAATATAACATGTTTTCGATACACCTGCACAAAAAATAATTAGACGACTTAATTTAAGTTTTATATCAACACATTATTAAAATTCCATTAGTCAAATTACTTTGACCCTTAGTCAAAATAATTTGACCCAACACTATTCAACTCAGTTGGTTTCTGGAGCATCTAGGTGTTCCCATGGGTAGGGCTGCGACCTTAAACCCCTGCCGGACATTAATTGAAATGTTAGTAAAGAGCATTATGGGAAGATTGAACCTATTTAAGGAACTGAATCATGAATCTTCTAGTCAACAAACAAGCGGTCAATCACTCACTCGGTCCAAGCGACAAACAACCTCCAAACGTACGACAAGCGCTAAAAGAAATAAATCTTCATTTATGGAGTCCCAAGAAAGCTTTACTGGCTAGAAAAGAGCAAATATTGGGGACTCAGGAGAGGTCGAATCCTTTCCTGAGAGGACAAGACAAGGAAACCCCCCATCGTCGCCGTCCCCATTTCTTCTCTCTCTCTCCATCTCTTTCACCCAGCCCAATAAAGAAGCAAGCTAGTTATCTGTTTATGTCGTTGATCAAACGAAGGCGTCTAAGGCCGCCAAAGAGACATCCAAGGTAACTTCCTCTGATTCTATGGCCATAGTGCCAAATATTGAAGTTCATGTGATGGAACATGCTGAAGGACCAACTGTTGAGCTAGTTGGTCAAAATATTGAATGTTTTAATAGGGAAAACTTGTCTTCTGTTCTTGATGAACCAGTAGATGCTGATGCTACTGGTAATGTTAATGTAACTACCAAAACAGAGTAGGTTATTGCTCCCTCATTTGCTACTGTTGTCTATTCCAAATAGGCTCCCATTCAGACAAATGTCACGACGCTTATTGTTGAAACATTTGAAGAACCTCCAGTTTAAAATGGAATTGGAATTGTAACAGAAGTTCCAAAAGGCGTGTTTCAATAAGCTCTTTCTCCTTTTGAAATTCTAAGAGTAGCTAGAGGGGAACCAAAAATTTATTTCTGAGAACTAGTGGCTATTCCCTCTCCAACCGTGGTTCCTGGTAAAGGAAATGGTGTTGCTGAAGAAACTCCGGAAAACGTTTCGGAGGCCAACCTCATTAACAATCTTATCATGGAGCAGGTTGAAGTAAAAGTTGTCGGGAAGATCAAAGTCTTCTATACTTGGAAGAGTCGCAGACTCTTTTTATAATATGATGAAATTATCACCCGCAAGAAAATCTATACCGAATGGAAAGAACTAGTGAGAACGGATAAGCGGGTCCTCAAGTAGACAAAATCTTCAAGTGTCCATGAGGCTCTTGAAAGAAGAGAACTCGTTGTGGCCAATGAAATGGGACGTGCCATTTTCCCTTTGCTTGAGGCAAGAAAAGCTAACTTCAACCCTCTTGACAAAAATGCCAATTTAGAAGAAAAGACACTTAAGCGTCTTGACCTGCTTTTAGATGGTTATTGTTGTACCATCCTCCAATTTGTCCATGGTACTGTATCTTTAAAATCTGAATTCTTCTGCTCGAAATCATCTCGGGCAGAGCCTACTCACGAAGAAGAGGAGGAACTGGTCACTCGTGCTGATTACCCTTCTTCCGCACAAGGCAAATGTCGCCCCTTTCCTGAAGTTAAGTAGACATCTTCGGTCTCTAAAGCTAGACAAGATCCTCTAATTCTTGAGGAAGAGGAAGGTGCGTCCCTAACGCTGAACAGGCTTCTCCCTGTCAGAAAGAGAGGCCCGAACAAAGAAATTATCCTCTGTTGAGGGGGAATCCTCAAAGATTCCAAAAATAGCACAAAGTTCACATGCTGAGGGGGAATCTTTGAGGCCAGTTAATCAAGATAAGACTCCACGCGTTGAGGGGATCCTTTGATGATGTCTGATCAAGAGAAGACTCCATCTTCCGAGAAGGAATATTCTCCAAGAGTCTTAGAGTCAAAAAAAGGTAAGTCCTCCTCATCTTCTAAAGAAAGAATGTCCCCTCTTCCTACCAATCGTCAATCATCTCCTATGAGGATAGTCAGTTCTCTCCATGAACATTTTTGTAAAGATCCTCCTCAAACTGGAGATATTTCAGATGTTGCCAATCTGTTAGATAATGAGATCTAGAACAACAGAAATGACTCTGGGATTATGAAGGATGTGTCTCTTGATCACGCCAATGACAACGAACCAGAAAGGTCCTTGTAGATAAACGTAAATATCGACCCTATTCGCTCCGCTCCAGCACATTCTCATGATGTATCCTCCGTTCCTCAATCGTTTGAGGAAGTTTCTCCTAGAAATATAACGCCATGATGGATGCATTGGGCGCTATGAAACACAATCTAATGGACATGTTGTCTAGATTGCAAAAACTTGAAAGGGGTCTGCAACACCTAAAGAAGTTGTGTCCTCATTGTTGTTGTTCAGAAAGAAACAGAGAATACACTAAAGAGGAACACATATGAAGAGAACCTCCTTCATACTTAGTATAAAATTCTGGAAAAGAAATTTCATAAACAATAGTCGGATTATCATGCTAAATCAAAGAACTTCAACTTAGAACTTCACCAATAGACAATGTCTATGATTGGAATGGTTCAGTCCCAAATAGTGGAGGTTGTCAATTCTCTAAGAAGTGCAGAAGCCGAACGACTTGAGAAAGTAGATACCGTTGCAAGGCATTATCAGGATGAAGAAGATGTTATAGCTACCGCTGAAAAAGAAAGAGCCCTTGTTGCTGCAAACCCTAATAATATTAAAAAAGGGGAAGGAAGTAATAGAGGGGGTCAACTTCAGCCCGTGGTACTCGCTCCAAACGAAAAGCTACTCAAGATAACAGAGGTAGCTGCCAATTTGAAAGAGGCAGTCGTGGTCGTAGAGAAGACAGAGGTGGTGGCAATGGTGGTCTAAAATTGTCTCGGTTTCAAAGCCTTCTAACAGAGAAAGATGTCATTCCACATCAAGATCCAAGAGTTAAAAGGGAATGATCCTAAATCTATTATCTTGCGTTTCTATATTTCCTGAAAGTAGATGAACATGTTTGAATACTTTGGTTAATTCACTATGTTTGAAATTCGTTTTGAAGTTTTGATTTATTATTTTAATCTAACTACGGATTGCCTGATTTTAACATCATCAAAAAGAGGGAAATTGTTGGGAAAAATTAAAACAAGAAAAGAAAGAAAGACATAGTTTAATTAATTTTTCAAAGAATATAAAGCCCTTTATATTTTTGAACACGATTTTGACATGTTATTAAGTTCAAGCTGAGTGGTCTATTTGTTTTGTGTAGGAAAAAATTTAAAAGACAGAGCTACACTAGACGCGGTCTAAAGAAAATTGTCTTAGACGTTTAATGTAGTTAGACGAGGTCTAACTCCTTCAGACGTGGTCTTAAGGGAAACGTAGTTAGACGAGGTCTAACTCCTTCAGACAAAGTCTGAAGGGAAACGTAGTTAGACGAGGTCTAACTCCTTCAGACGTGGTCTTAAAGGGAAACGTAGTTAGACGAGGTCTAACTCCTTCAGACGTGGTCTGAAGGGAAACGTAGTTAGATGAGGTCTAACTCCTTCAGACGGAGTTTGAAGGGAAACGTAGTTAGACGAGTTCTAACTCCTTTAGATGGAGTCTTAAGGGAAACGTAGTTAGATGAGGTCTAACTCCTTCAGATGTGGTCTGAAGGGAAACGTAGTTAGACGAGGTCTAATTCCTTCAGACGGAGTCTGAAGGGAAATGTAGTTAGACGAGGTCTAACTCCTTCATACGTGGTCTGAAGGGAAATGTAGTTAGACGAGGTCTAACTCCTTTAGACGAAGTCTGAAGGTATGCATAGTTAGACGAGGTCTAACTCCTTCAGACGTGATTTGAAGGGAAACATAGTTAGACGAGGTCTAACTCCTTCATACGGAGACTGAAGGGATGCGTAGTTAGATAAAGTCTAATTCATTCAGATTGGATCTGAAGGGAAACTTAGTTAGACGAGGTCTAACTCCTTCAGACGGAGTCTGAAGGGAAACGTAGTTAGACGAAGTCTAACTCTATTAGACGAGGTTTGAAGCGATATGTAGTTAGACGAAGTCTAACTCCTTCAGACGAGGTCTAACTCCTTTAAACGAGTTCTGAAGGTATACGTAGTTAGACAAGGTCTAACTCCTTCACACGATGTCTGAAGGGATACGTAGTTAGACGAGGTCTAACTCCTTCAGACACGGTCTAAAGAAGAACGTCTAATGCTTTGCTTTAGCAGTTGTCTAAAGGAAGCATCCGTCTACCCACGATCAATTAGCTGCCTGCTCCACTTCTTTCAGTAGTCTGACAAGCCAGCTAATTTCATCAATGAATGAACACCATGTATGCAAATATCCCTAAACCATATTTCCAGTACAAGACAAGATTAGAGGATATTCGGCGCACTACCTGTTTAGTACGACCACGATCAAATTATTTAGAGCCTACTATACTCTCGTACTCTTTGCGGCCTCCAACGGACACATACCAAGTGTCCTCAAAGAATATTCGACCGTTGGTGTACTTCAACTATATATGGAAGCTAAAGGACAACGGTCGAAGCATCGATTTTACAAATCTGTAAAACACTCTGCTCAAACAAAAACACTAATCTCTCTTATTCTCTAGCTGCAAATACATTGTAATCACATATTGTCTTTTTCTGTGTGTTGTAAGTTGAACAAAAGTTGTTTTCTTCAACAGATAGTTAGCTAGATCAGTGAGCTGTATTTGTTTCAAAGTATTTAGTGAATATCCTTCCGGTTGTGGAAGAAGGGGTGACGTAGGAGTTTTATCACTGAACATCCATAAAACTCCTGGTGTTTTTATTTCTGCCATTTACATTCAGTTGTCTCAAGCTTCAAATCCGACGAACACTTCCACACTTGAATTTGTTTCAAGAGTTTGGAGGATTTACGAAAAATAGAAATAAATAATAATTCCTCATAGGATTTCTATTGAAGAATTTATTATAAGATACTAACAATAGTTAGACTCTAATCTCTATTAGTAGCACCAATCACAACATATATATTATATATATATTCACTTTATAAATATTTTTTTTTTATTTTCTCATCATATAAATTCTTATAAATAACCTTTATATATATATATAATAATAATAATAATAATTTTCATCATTAATTTTATATAAATATATTTTCATCTTCTATCATTGTATTTTTTTTATTTCATCAAATATATATATATAGTATTCTCTTTAAGAGTATGAATAATTTGTTAGTTAATTATAAGATTAAGTAATAATTTATTTCTCTCTAATTATTATATATTATATATAATCTCTTTCATTATTAATTATGAAAAGAGATATAAATTAGTATATTATAAATATTTATACATAAAAATAAATAAATATTTAATATTAAATATATAAATATTAAATTATTAGTAAGATAATATATATTTTATATAATTTGTATGAAAAAAATATATACATAAATTTAATGAAGAAAAATAATATATTTATATGAGATATAAAACAAAAACTAATTAGTAAAGATAAATTAATAATTATAATAGGTGGAATAAGTTAGTAATTATGAATAAATAATTATGATAGAAGAGAGAAATAAATATAAAATGTGTAGACGAGAGCTAGATGCGGTGAGAGTGTAAATGTCACTTAATACTCAATGAAGAAAAATAATATATATATATATATATATATATATATATATATATATATATATATATATATATATATATATATATATATATATATATATATATATATATATATATGAGATAAAATAATAAATATATTAATTAAGAAAGAGAAATTAATAATTATAAAATTAATAAAAAAGAGATATATATTTCTATTATCATAATTATTAATTTATCTTTCTTAATTAATTTTTGTTTTATTTTATATCTAATATTAATAAATTTTTTTCATTCAAATTATTTAAAATATATATTATCTTATTAATAAGTTTATATGTATATATTTACTATTTGTTTATTTTTATGTACAAATATTTATAATATAAATAATAATAATTTTCAACACTCTTATAATAATTAATAATTTATCTTTATTTACTAATTTCTCTTTCTAATTAATATATTTATTATTTTATTTCTCATATATATATATATTTTTTTCTTCATTCATTTTATATAAATTTATTAATAATTCTAATTTTAAATTAATTAAATTTGAATAATATTAATTTTATTTAAAATGTTTATAAATAAATAATATTTTGTTTATATTATTATCAGGGATTAATATGCTAGTTGTACTAGTAATGATGTTTGTTTTCTTTGAACTATAGTTATGCTAGTATAAATGAATTAACTGATAAGAGCAATTAAATATTTTTCATCGGCTCTAAAAATTAATCTAGGAACTTTAAATTGTTCTTAAGGTTAAGAATTTTATTTGAAAATGTTGTTTCAACACTATTGTTACGTTTGGAAATTATTTTGAATGTAGAATTATAGATTCTTTTATTTGTCAATGTTGTAAGAACACAAATAAAATTATCGAACACATCTTTTTATTATGTGATCTTAGCAATGCAATATGAGATTTGATAGGAATTTCTCTTAGCCCAACTAACTCAAGTATTCTAGATTGGACACATAATTATTAAACATACTTTAATCGCCTAACTCCTCAATACAATTTTACATTTTTACATGTAGCCTTGTAGCAAATCTTTGTTGGTCTATTTGGGAATGAAGAAACAATTTTTTGTTTAGAAAAAAAATTATAAATCTCTTAATCATTCAATTTCACCGATGTCATGCTTATACTTTAGAATTTTTCATTTGTTGAAATGACTTATAGGAAGGAGTACCACATTAGTATCTAGGATGGAAAGAAAATGGATGCAACACAAGAAAGAACAATCAAGATTAACCCTTAGGCGGGTTTAATCATGGAACAAGTCAGACAAATATGGAAATAATCAACCATAACCATTTAGAACTCCATTTTTTATGATATTATTTAAAATAATATTGTATAAAGAGGAGACTCATTGCTGATTTATAGAGCACAAAACTCATGTATTGTTCATAGTTATAAGTTGAAGTGTTTCTACTCATAATAATTTTTTCTCTTAATTAAAAAAAATATAAATATAAATATATATATATATATATATATATATATATATATATATATATATAAATTCTTAAATAATGTTAGTGACATAAATCAGTTCGAAAATCTAATAATTTATTGAATACACCATAAATTATTGAGAATAATAATAAATTTTATTTTGTCACCAAAAGTCTTTTTAAAGTTGAAACCGTGCATTGTTGACAGAAGGTGGAAAAGGAAGATTAAGAACTCATTGTTGCCTTTAATCACCTGGCGTCCCTTCCGATTAACTGACGTCGACGATTTCTACCTCTAGGTGAGCGACCATCGTGTGTTTCCCCCTTGCGATGGACCACTATAACTAGAAAGGATGACGCATTAATCTTCAACCAAAACAAGTGCATCCCCCACCGCTGGCATCGTTCGATCTGCCTTGACAATCGTTACATCGACTTCGTATTGGTTTATCAATGGTTGGAGGATGAACAATGTAAGGCAAACATAGGATACGCTATCGCGACAGAGTATTGGGGTAAGGGAATTTGGAAAGAGAGCGGTGAATCAAGTCTTTGATAGTTGAATTTTATATCTGATAATAAATAAGAACTATTTGAAATATGAAATTAACATTATTGATAAATAAATAAATATTAGATAACCGAATAAATTTTGTTTTTAAATCTTAATTACTTTTATTATCCTTCTTCAAGCGAAATTGTGAGGCATAAACCGTGAGCTTTCTATGTAAAATACAAAACTTATGAGAGATAAATTTTTCAGTAAGAAGATCGACAATTTGTTTTTTAAAGAGACATATTGTATGAGTATTTGTTTACGAGAAATATTTTTTTAATGAAGTAAAAATCAATCTCAATATGTTTTGTGCGATCATGAAACACTAAATTTGTCGATAAAAAGGATGCATCAATATTGTCACACCATAATATAGGAGTTGATGATAGTGAGACTCGAAGTTCACTTAGTAAAGATTGCATTTAACATAAATCATTAGTTGCATGTGCAAGAGCACAATATTTAGATTTTGTGCTGGAACGATCAACAACTTGTTACTTAAAATTCCAAGATTATCGCCAAGAAACATGCAATAGTCGGTAGTAGATCTACGATCATCACGACATCCCTACTAATCAACATTATAGTGAGTTGTGACGTTGAATGAATAAAAATTCCATGATGATAAGTGTGTTTAAGATATCGTAGAATGCGTTCTATTGTTGTTCAATGAGAAGTTGTTGGAGATTTCATGTATTGACATGCTCGATTAACAACGAAAGCTAACTCTAGACGAATTAGAGTGAGATATTAAAGGGATTCTCTAAGAGTTCTCCATCATGTTTAGAGTTTAGAGAGAGAAGAGTCATAAGAGATAGGAGTATGTAGATGTTTAGATTGAATCATATTAGCACAAGTTATAATGTCATCCAAATATTTGGATTGACAAAGAAACATGTCATCCTTAGTGTGTATTGCTTCCATGCCAAGAAAGTAGTGTATTTGACCTAAGTCTTTAACGAGAAATATATGGTTTAAATGACGAATGATTTATTTAATAAAAGATTGAGAATTTTCTATAAGAATAATACTATCCATGTATACTATAAAATATGTTGATGTTGTTGTTGATGTATGGCATATGAATAAAGTTGTGGCAGATTTGAATTCAGTAAAAGCAATTGACACTAGAGCACTACAAAGAGTGGAGTACCTAGCTCGAGAAGCTTGTTTCAGATCATATATTACTTTATTATTTTTCATATATGATTATAAAAATTTGGATGTACAAATTTAGGTGATTGAGATCTATAGACTTCTTTGTTTAAGGACTTGTAATGAAATGCATTGCGGATATTGAGTTGATATATAAACCATTGATGAGAGATAGTAAAAGTTAAAATAATATGAATAGTTGTATGTTTGATAATTATTATGAAAGTCTCTTCATAATCAATACCTTATTGTTGATGAAAATATTTTGTCACAAGACGTACTTTGTAGCGATCAATTATTTCATCGGAGTCGTGTTTGAGTTTGAAACTCATTTACAACCAATAATATTGTGTGACAACGTACGAGGGATACAAGACTACATTTTATTTTTGAATAAGAGAATTATATTTGTCTTTCATGGCAAGTCGCCATTGCAGATCCTTATTGGCATTAGTAAAACACGTAGGTATGATAGTAGAAATAGTTAGAAATGAGAGCCGATGAAGACATAGAATGTGATTTATTATAAGTCATCATATGATTATTAGAAAAGGAAGACACATTATTTGTTGTATTAGTTTATTGTGGAAGTCGGATAGTAAATGTAGTATTTAATGGAGTAAAATATGTTAGATTTGTAGTATTCACGGGTGTGAGTGAAATCATACAAGAAGATTGTGAAATGGCGAACTATTATGAGGTGGTAGATGTAGTATGTTTTTTGGAAGAGATGGTTCAACATCATGAGACGGTGGGTACAATTGTACCAAGTCATTATGTTTTAATAGAAAAGTGAGATCTTCAAATGTAACATCTCGAGAAATAAAAATGCATCCAAATGGAATGTGAAGACACTTATAACATTTATGAGACGAACTATAACCAATAAAACTACAAAGTGTAGTAAGGACGTCGAGTTTATGTTGATTATACGATAGTGTTAGTGGATAACAAGAACACCGAAAGTTTTCAAAAATGCATAATCAGGTAGAGAGCAGAATAAAATCTCGAATGTTGATCATTGATGTAGAGTTGATGTTGAAAGATTATTTATGAGATATATAGTTCTTTCCATAGCTCCACTTTAATAATATAGTGGCATAGATGCATGAGTCAATAAAGTGAGACCAATTTTTTGAATGTGATAAATTTTTCGTTCAACAATACCATTTTGCTCACTAGTAAGTAGACAAGATAAGCGATGTAATATATCATGATGATCTATTAATAGTTTGAAATTTATGTATTCTCCTCCCCAATGAGTTTGTAATATTTCGATTTTACGAATAAACAAATTTTCAACAAGTCGAAGAAAGTTGATAAACGTATCTAAAATATCATACTTTTTCTTTAGCAGATATATCAATGTGAATTTGCTAAACTCATTAATAAAATGTACGAAATAACGACAACTAGTAGAAGAAAATTCAGGAGTAGGTACCCAAACATCCGAATGAATTAGGTATAAAGGAACCACATATGTAGATTTAGAAGTTAGAATAACTTGTGTGATTTCCTATATTAGCATGATCCACAAAATGAAATAGTGTTATTACTAAAACTAATAATTTAAAGTGTGATATAACTAAAGATATAATAGTCCTAGAAGGATGTCGAGTTGTGCTTGCCGAATTTGAGCCAGAGATTGAATGTCAATAAACACTTTCTTATTAGAACATGTTGAAGATAAAATTTCAATAGGGTCAATGCAATAAATTTCTTCCTTGATTAATCCCTTAAGAAGAACTATCATTTTATCTTGATATTTAAAAAGACAAACATTTAGGTGAAATTCAAAAAACACATTATTATTCGATGAAAATATCGCAACATTCATTAGATTTTAAATAATATCTGAAATGTGTAATATGTTACATGGGTTTTTCTGTTGATTTAAAATTTTAGTAGTACCAATATTATAAATACTCTGAGGCATACCGTTACCGTTATCGACTATAAAAGTTTGAGTGCATGTATAAGGACCATGTACATGTAAATTATTAAGGTAAAAAAGTAATATGATCGGTAAAACTTAAATTTGGACACCAAGTGGGATCTACAATAGTAGACGATGTAAATAACATTGTCGTAGAATTTACAGAAGGACTAAAACGAAGGCACTCGAGAATACTATGTCCTTGTACATTACATATTTGACAAGGTGAATTATAAAAATAATTTTATGAACAATGGTTAATTTTATGACAACAATTACATTGTGAGAGATTATTGTCTCGGTTTTATCCTCGGTTCTTTCTGCCTCCACACTCATAAATTTAAGTAACATTCGCCGAAACGTTTGAGGTCGAGATTTTTTCATAATGAAGAATTCTTTTCTTTAATATGAGTCATTATTCATGATTTATAAAGATATTGGTCATCTCATTAAATGATAGATTTTGTCCGGAATTTAGAGAACATATTGGCTCGATTTCGTCTCCAAGCCCGATGATTAGAATTGGTTGTAGATCTTGCTCAGAAACATATTTACCGACAATGATAAGTGCATCTAGCAAATATTTAATATGTTCAATGAAGTTATGAAGAAAGTCACTACATTTGTGTTCATTTAGGAGTTGACTTTGTAACTAAAATAGTCGAGAAACATAGGTCTTCTCTAGGGTTTCCTATAGTCCTTATGCTGAAGATGATTTTGAGACTTGTTAACAAATATAGTCGGTCAATATTAAAAAGAGCCATGTAAGTACCCTTTAATCTTGGATACTCTATTGTTTAAATTTTTCATTATTTATTTGAATTATTTTCTGTTAATCATTTGTTTTTGAAAAAAAAATTGGAAGGAGTATTTAGATTCTCTTCTAATATATCCATAAAATCATAGCCTGTAGTGATAAGAGTAACATGTGATTTTCAATAGATATAACTGTGTTTATCAAATTTTAAGTTTTTAGGTAGAACTAATAAGTGATATTGTTCTTCCATTGAAATCGTTCGTATGTTTTCCCATATTAGACTTTCCTACTAAGTTAAATTTTAGATTTAATAATAAATAAAAACTATTTGATTGAGTTATTAAAGTGAAATATAAATTAATATTAATGATTGAATGAGATTTATTATACAAATATTAAGTATAATTATTTATATTCATTAAACTCTAACTAATAAACTAGATTCTAGACTAACTAATAACGAGACTAAATATTAGATAATTGACTAAATCTTATTTCAAATCCTAATTAGTTCTCTCATGGATTATATGCCGGAGTTGGTGAGGGTGGAAGTGTAGGGTACGCGGCAAATCAAGAATTTATTCATTTACAGCTTTCTCTCAACTCATTATTTTGACTCTTAAAGTTTCTATGTTAAATTTTAAGTTATTTAGATTTTTAATTTTATTGAATTTTTAAAATGTCTTTATTATAAAAATAAAATTATTTTAATAATTTTATAGATAAATTAAATAATTGAATGGTTCAAAGAAATAAGTTGTGATACAAATATTTTTATAAAAACATCCACGACAATCCAAAAATCAATTGATCCCTTATGACTTTTAATGTTGTGGCTTTTGTTGATAAGAATTTTTATAAATTTTGAAAATATTTTTTAGCCTTCCTGAAATTCAGTGTATTTTGTCTGAGTATTTATTATTAATTTTTTATCCTAAATTTATAGGAGATAAACATCACATAATACATTGAGCAAGATTAATTTTTTAGATAATTTTAATTGTAATCACAACTGTCTATATTAAAATACTTAAAAATATTAGGTCCGACTGAATTTCTCTTGTCCTTAAAATCATAGTTAATTTTAATGAATTCCATAGCGAGTTGAGTACACCTGTTATGTTTTTGTTTGCATTTGTGATAGATTCATCAAGCTAAACCATTGGGTGTCGCTACAAATAAATAACTATCAATATGCAACAAGTGCGTTATAACATTATTTCCGTTAAAAATGGTGTTTTAGTAATTTTCTTAACAATATTTACGACATTCGCAACTAAATCTTTAAGCAATCTTGAATGAATGCAAATAGTCCAGTTGCAAATCTGCTATATTTTTTATAATACTTGTTTCAACAAAATTTGCACTAAACTTAAATGTGATGAAAAAAATTTCTTTTTCTAAAACTCTAATGGTTAATATAATATGCAAAAAAATTTACAATATTATTATTAATAAATCCGTGGTATGCAATAAAAATAGCAATAAGATGAATATATTAAATAATAAAAATATATTCAACATAAACAATAATAGCATATAAAATTACGTAATACAAAACCTTTTGCCATACTCAATACAATGAATATATGAAAATAAAGAAATCAAATTTACAATTTTTTTATGCAACTATTTTTACACTATTTACAATAAAATTCAACATAAACTGCAAAACCTTATATTCAAATTTTTATGACGGACTGTAACCGGCTTACAACAAGGGACCAAATTAGTAAATACATGACCATCCCAAGTACATGCTGCGTTAAATCGATAACTCATTTGTTTGGTGATTTCCCTTTTAAGGATAAACTATGGAAATGGTTTGCTAATGCTATGGGTTTGTTGAATTTTCCTATTTATTAGAATTAAATAAATGAATTAGTGATTGGAAAGTCTATGAGTAGTTTTTTTTTTTGTGAATGTTATGAAGTGTTATTTTAGGGCAGTTGTTTATCAAGTACAAAAGGAAAGAAACGTTAGGGTCTTCTCAAGACTTAGACCAATGGAGGAGCAAGTATGAATGAGGTGAATTCACATAACGTTAGCGAATTGGATGTCTTGTCAAAGTTGGGGTATTATGTTCAAAGAAGTCATCAAACTGTTTTTGTATAAGGCGAGATAGTTGATTTGTATTGTTGTTTATTTGTTAGGTTGTATTCATTTTCTAAGTAACTCATGATTTACTTCTTTTAAAAATTAGGACAAAGGGTTGTTTTGTCCTAATTTCAAAACTCTTATACCTTTTCTTCCCTTTTGATATTTTAATAAATAGCAATAAGTCATTTCCCAAAAATAAATATTAATTTCAATCAATTAAATACAACTCAAATAAATAAATTACTTATCAATCTTCTTTGATGTTCTACAACCGATATCGATCCTCCGCAATATGAGGCATATCAGTTTTTTTTGTGTATTTCTTTCAATTTCATTGGGACTTAGAGCACTTCTCGGAATACTTTGGATCTAGTCATCTAGGGTAATGTGTGGGGAATTTTTCAAAGATGCTTTGGCCTTAGTCGCAAAATTCTTATCTTCGCACTACCTTTTTGAAAAAAAAAAATTATTTACATTCTCCTTAAAAATGGTATCCCACTCAAATGTCTCCAACTATAAGTCATTTGAATTTTCTAAAGACCTCCAACAATTAATTTATAATGAAAATTAATTAAAGTAAATAAAATTAAACATACCGAGAATTATCCCACCAAATATTCTTAATGTCTTTGGGAATTTGATTCTAGTTCAAGTACAAACTTCTCCAATAACTGGTGATTATCCGATGTATGTCTTTCAAAATATCTAGTAAGAAGCTACAATAACATATAAAGATTCAAAATGAAGTCATTTTATATTTCTAAATTACTGTATGTAACATAAATCAATAAACTTACTCTTATCCAACAATTTCTTTGTAAGTCTTTGTCGATTTGCTAAGATTTCTAAGTCTACATCCTCCCTTGTATTGTCTTCATCGTCTTCTTTCCTTTCCATATTTAAGGGTGACTGAGTTGAGTTTGGATCGTCAAGGACAAGGGCACGATTATTGATCATTTATGTTGTTTTAGGCTGAGTATCATAACTTTTAAAAGAGAGCAGTTGAAAACTCGGCTGAACTGAAGTTGAAGGTTCTCTATATGGACTAGACTTCTTATTTTGGTTAAATTTACAGTTTTTTTTGGGTTTGAGAGGGGAAGTAATTTGTAGTAGTTGTTTGTGATAGAGATTAATCCCGTGGTTATTATTGATAAACAATGTTACAATATATACTAGTCAAAAGACTCTTAATAAGGTAAACCACTAATCTAGGAATCTAAACAAGGTAACCCACTAATCTAGGAATCTAAACAAGGTAACAAGATATATACAATATACTAATACACCCCCGCAGTCGAAACGGGAGATTCTCGGACGCTGAGACTGTCTCTGAAATCTTCAAATAGTATGCGCGGAAGTCCTTTGGTGAATATGTCAGCGATTTGAAAACGAGAAGGCATATGAAGAATGCGAACTTTACCTCTATCTACTTTTTCCCTTACAAAGTGTATGTCCATTTCGATGTGTTTGGTACGTTGATGTTGGACCGGATTTTGGGAGAGATAAATCGCACTTATGTTGTCGCAGTAGACCAGTGTGGCTTTGTCCAATGAGATACGAAGTTCTAACAATAAATTGCGAAGCCAACAGGATTCGGAGACAACATTGGCAACTCCTCTATATTCAGCTTCAGCACTAGAACGAGAAAGTGTGGATTGCCGTTTTGACGACCAAGACAGAAGATTATCGCCTAGGAAGACGCAATAGCCAGATGTAGAGCGACGGGTATCTGGACATCCTCCCCAGTCTGCATCAGTATATGAAACGAGTGTAGACAGTGAGGATTTGTAAAGATGAAGGCCATAGTGCTTTGTACCCTGTAAGTATCGAATGATTCTGTGTAAGGCAGCCAAGTGAGCCTCTTTCGGATCATGCATGTGGAGGCAAATTTGCTGGACTGCATATGAAATATCAGGACGTGTGAAAGTAAGATACTGTAGTGCTCCGGCTAAACTTCTGTAATGAGTGGGGTCAGAGACTGGTGGACTAGTTGATTTTCCAAGTTTGCCATTTGTATCGACCGGCGTTTGTGTTGATTTGCAAGTAGACATTCCAGCACGATCAATAATTTCTTCAGCATATTTCTTCTGACTAAGACAAAGTCCATCCTTAGTATACGATACAGCAACTCCCAAGAAATAGCTTAATTTACCTAAATCCTTCATAGCAAATTCTGCGCCTAAGCTTTTCATGAGAGTCTGACGTAACTGATCAGACGAAGCCGTAATGATAATGTCATCAACATACAAGAGTAGATAGGCAATTTCGGACCCATGTTGATAGATAAAAAGCGAATGATCAGTCGTGCTGTGTGTAAAACCGATTGTAGAGACAAAATCTGCAAACCTTTGATACCAAGCACGAGGAGCTTGTTTTAAGCCGTATAAAGATTTGCGCAATAAACAAACATGGTCGGGAAAGATTTTGTCTCTAAAACCGAAAGGCTGATGCATGTAAACTGTTTCGTTGAGATTACCATGTAAAAATGCATTCTTGACGTCCATTTGGTGAATGGACCAAGACTTCGATAAAGCAATGCTCAGAACAGTTCGTATGGTGGCTGGTTTGACAACAGGACTAAAGGTTTCTTCACAATTGATTCCAATCTGCTGAGACCTGCCATCACCAACAAGACGGGCTTTATGCCTCTCAAAAGAGCCGTCAGAGTTAGTTTTATGCTTAAAAATCCACATGCATCGTATAATATCAACACCCTGAGGACGCGGAACCAAGTCCCAAGTCTTATTACTAATTAAAGCGTTAAACTCATCGTCCATGGCGGCTTTCCAATTCGGGTCTGATAAAGCTAACTTTGGGTTTTTGGGAATAGGCGATGGAGATGTGAGTGTGTTTAGATTGAAAATGCGTTTTGGACAGACAATCCCATCCATTGCGCGGGTTCGTATTGTCCGTGTTGGATTGATGATGGTTGGTGAATGATTTGGACGGTTTGGTCTTGTGGACGGGCTGGTCGTGTTTGGGTTTGGGCCTGGTGAAGTGGTGATGGGTGATGGTGGGTTTGGTGGAGTGTGTTGAGTTGATAATGGGCTCGGTAATGGAGTGTTGTTTGGTGGGGAAATGGACTCGGTGATGGGCGGGGTTTGGATGTGTATTGGGATGGTTATTGGTTCGGATTGAGATGGGTGAGTTGAGTTTGGGTTTTGGACAAGAGAAAAGGGAAATTTTGTTTCGTCAAAAATGACGTGACGAGAGATAATAAATCTTTTTGAGGCTGGGTCGTAGCATTTGTAGCCGCGATGATTAGAGGGGTATCCTAAAAAGACACAAGGGGTAGAGCGTTTATGAAGTTTGTGAATAGTGGTTGGAGGAAGAAGAGGATAGCAAAGACAACCGAAAATTTTTAGGTGAGAGTAAGAAGGAGTTCGGTTATATAGAAGTTGAGTGGGTGAGAAATTTCGAATTTGTTTATTTGGAAGAATATTTAGGAGATAAGTGGTCATTTCGAGGGCGTGATGCCAAAAATTTAACGGGAGAGAAGCATGAGTAAGCAATGTTCGAATCATGTTATTTATGGTGCGTATTTTTCTTTCTGCTTTACCATTTTGAGGAGAAGTATAGGGGCAAGAGAGGCGAAATTGTAGACCATTTTTGTCACAAAATGTACGAAATTGACTGTTGTTATATTCAGTTCCGTTGTCACATTGGATTGTTTTAATGGGCTTTTGAAATTGTGTTTGAATTTGATTTTGAAGTGTAGAGAAGACGGAGAATACTTGGGATTTGTTTCCAATTGGAAAAGTCCAAAGGAAATTTGTGTAATCATCAAGAAACAGAATATAGTATTTATGTCCATTTGTACTTAGCACAGGCGACGTCCACAAATCACTATGAATAATATCGAATGGGGAAGTAGTATAAGAGACAGAATTGGTAAATGGTAACTTAACTTGTTTACCAAAGATGCAAGACTCACAGAGTTTAGACCCTAAAACGGGCTTACAAGAAATAGAATTTGATTTATTGAGAGAATGCAAAATATCGACACCGGGGTGTCCTAATCTATTATGCCATAAATTTGACGAAATTGCAGTAAACGAAGAATTAGTTGGGGGTTTTTGGCTTTGGCTCGACAGAGAGAGTGGGTAGAGATCCCCCGAGCTATTGTTCCTCATGATAACCTTCCCCGTCTGGAAATCCTTTACAGAAAAACCAAGTGAGTCAAATTCTACAGAGACGTTGTTATCACGAGTAAACCGACGAATAGATATAAGATTTTTAATGAGTTTGGGAGCATGTAGAACATTGTTCAGAAGTAAGGGTGGTAAGGGTGGTTTTAAGTTAGTTTTACCAATACCGCGAATCGGGATTTCCTGTCCACTCCCAACAATGATATTTTTAACACAATTTAAATTAGAATAAGGCGAGAGACTACCTGAGTTGGGTGTCATGTGTGAAGTTGCTCCCGAATCCATGTACCAAGTATCGTCAGGCGGAGTAAGGGATAAAGTGTGCATCGCCTGATTGATATCGGTTGCAACGTAACTTTGGGGCTGCTGCTGGCTCGTCTCAGCCATGTAGGCCTGCTGTGGCCGAGAACCGAGTACGCCTGCTCCTGCTGTCCGAGTGTGTTGCTGCTGATAGCCAGAACCGCGCCAGGAGGCGCCTTGTTGCTGTTGACCAGATGCGTGCCAGGGGGCGCTTTGCTGCTGCGGCCAGATCTGTTGTGTCGGGTAGGGACAAGGGGGTGCTGTCCAGCCCGCAGGCGCCCACTGTGCCCATTGCTGTTGGCCAGGAGGTGCCCAGAATTGCTGCTGCTGGTGGTATGTGCGGCTGGTGTTGCGACCGCGTCCTCTGCCGCGCTGGCTGCGTCCTCGGCCCTGGCCGGCCTGTTCCTGCGCGCTAGAGGTGCCCTGCTGCTGCTGCTGGCCGGTAGCACGGGCTGATTGGCTAGAGTTGTTTCCGCGGCCTTGGCTACGATCGTCCGAGGCAATAAAAGAGGTGTTTGTGTGGACGAATTCATCCTTCCTTGTTTCAACAAGGAGCAAATCAGATCTAGCATCGTAGAAAGATGGGAGAGGCTTCTTTTGACCTATTATGGTGGCGATTGTTTCGTAGTTTTCATTCAAACCCCCAAGTAGACGCAACACCAGTCGATTTTCAGAAACGGGGCAATCAACATTAGCAAGTTGATCCGCAATCATCTTCAATTCAGTGCAATAAGCACTCATGTTTGGGAAATCATTGAGACGAATTTGAGAAAACCTATTTTCAAGATACATAGCGCGAGAACCTGTGTTATCTTGAAATATATTCGCTAAACGTTCCCAAGCCTGAGCAGCCGTCATACCAGGTTTTTGGATCGTGTTTAGTAGATCCTTGGATATTGTTCCAAATATCCATTGCTTGACAAGGGCGTCAAGGCGTTTCCACAGAAGAGAGTCGGTCTCGGAAGATGTTGAAGGTGTTTCGGAGGCGTTGGGAGTTTTTGGTTTGAGATGTTCGTAAACATTGTGAATCAAGCAGTGGTTTTCGAGAAGGTCTGCCCAAGAGAGATATTCCTCGCTACCCATCTCTAGGGTGATAGGAATTATGGAGCGGAGATTGTTAACAGAGAAAGCAGAGTGGTATTGAGAAACAGACATGGTGGTGGGCGTCTGACTTTGATTGGAGGAGGAGTCTGAATTAGTAGGTGGGACAGACATTAGAAGTTTGTGCGTGAGACAGCAAGGTGGGAGGAAGAGAAAAAAAAAAATTCGATTGATGATCTTGAGAGGATCTTTACTCTGATACCATGATAGAGATTAATCCCGTGGTTATTATTGATAAACAATGTTACAATATATACTAGTCAAAAGACTCTTAATAAGGTAAACCACTAATCTAGGAATCTAAACAAGGTAACCCACTAATCTAGGAATCTAAACAAGGTAACAAGATATATACAATATACTAATAGTTTGGAATGCATATTTTTTTATGGGTGATTGTTTTCTTGGAGCTGTTGAGGCAGGTTGTTTTGATGCTTTCTTTTTTGGAACCAGTTTGGCCTTTGATTCCTTTATCCGCAATTTCATATATACCCTCATCCTAAAACTTGTAACAAACTTTGTGAGTGAAAAATAACTCTATTAACCAAAGTATGATTCAAAGTATTTAATAAATAGATATCTGATTCTGTATTTTCATATTCACTTAAATCTCGTTTTGTTTGAGATTCTGTACTCATATTTGTTGAAAGTCCAACTAGAACCATAAACAGATCATAATGATACATTAATTATCAAACTTAACCAACTTAGTTAAATATAATTTTTAAATTCAAACAAAATATTATAAACTATTCTTTAAACATTTATATTTCAAACAACTTTTTAAACGTATTGTAACATTCTAATTTCAAATCATATATATATATATATATATATATAAACTGATATAGAAAAAAATCAATTACATCAATCAATAAATAAACAATAAATGAATTAAATGTTCTCATAATTCATAATTGAACATCAACCAACAAATATACAGTAAATAAATCAATGTATATGTATCATATTATTACATTATGAACTTTGAAATACATTCTAAAATTTTAGAATGAAGCTCTAAAATTTTTTTGCTTTGAAGAACTCATTTCTGAAACTATATTTGAACAACGATTTCTAACTAAGATTTCACCAAAGAAGAGACAAAGAGCTAACCGAATATCGAGGTTTGTGGAGATGATATTTCACTACTGAAATTGTCCCTATTTCTATGGAGATGTTATTTTCTACCTGTCACAATATAAGTTCAGTTGTTACAAAAGGCTAAGGATAAACTAGAATAACAAAGATATATAAGGGTTAGGAAATTAATGAATTGAACATAAATATATATAACTTGTCAAAAACCCTTTAGTAGAAGCTATTAGGGCTCAACATTAAGGGAGGGAGGGAAATGTTACATTCAAATTATGTTGTCGCTTTCGTTGAGGAAAGGCGAGGTTAGTTGAGGGAGGGCGAGGTTGGTTTCGGTGAGATTTGTATATGATGCGATCATGTTTTGGTGAGGTTACGATTGGATTTCGACGAGGTTGGGTTGAGGGAGAGAAATGTTGGTTTCAACGAGGTTAGTTAAGGAGGTGATCATATTTTAACTAGGTAAGGTTGATGGCGAGTTATGGTTGCGGGTGGGCGTGAGTTGGGGAGAGAGAAGAGGGCTGGGGGAGAAATGTTATATTTTCAAAGGTGAGGGGGATTCATTTACCGCAATTCATTTTATGCGGTAGGATTAAAATATTTGGACTGAAGTGGTGAGCAAATATTTTTTCACTAATCAAAGGTTAGTGCATACTTGCAATATTTCTCGTAATTACTGATTTGAAGGTCATTGTAGTAGATATTGTAGATCCAATGATATTTTGCATAATATATTTTCAGCTATGGGGTAAAATTATGCATATTTATCAAGAAACTACTTTTGTATTAATTTTAACAAAACACTGAATTCCAACATTTCTCTCAATCACTAATTTTTACACTCATTGTAGTAGATATTACAAATACAATACAATGAAATTTTGCGTAATTATTTTTCAACTTTCGCGTAGAATTATACATATTTTTTTAGAAACTATGTTTGCATTATTCTTAACTAAGCGCTGAATTATAGTATTTTTGTAATCACCTATTTTCACACTCATCGCAGACATTATTGCAGATTTAAAGTCATTTTATATAATTCATTTTCAAATTACACTAACAACAAATAATACCATGTTTGAATACTTGTTTTCATTAACTAAAAGTAAAATATTGTATAATTTAATAATAAATATTATGCAAAATAATCTTCAACTTAGTCTGCAACATTTGAAACTATAACATCAAAATATGTCATCTCTTGATTATTTTCACCTTCTATATGTTCAACATCTCCATTTATACTATTATCTGAATCACTTTGTAGATCATCACTTTCCTCTTAAACACTTTCATGCAATTCAGTTTTATTTGATCCATCTAACTCAACATTTAGAATATTTGGATCACTCAAATCGTTAACATCATATAAGAGTATATTCAGGGGAATATACAATTTTATGGTAGGATACTCCTATTGATACACCACTTCATTTTTCCATATTTCATACACCTTTCCCATGTTTTTGTTTTACAAACGACTATTCATTTAGTATTGTTAGATTAAAGTAGCTAATTAACTTAGGATAATAATTAGCTAACGATTATAAAATTACCAGGTTTTGATAATTTAGCTTAAATAATCAAAAAAGAAGAAATCGTTAAATCAAAGTATTAATTGTAAGTGTATAAATAAGAACTGAATTGTGTTAAATCAACTTCGTGCAGATTGAAGAAAACCAAAAAGAAAAATTTGTCCAGTAGATTGAGCAAATTCGGCATTTGATCAAACTTCGGCTTTTGCAAAGAGGCGCTTCCGATTTCTATCTCCAATTCGGCATTTCTCCAAATTGGTTTTATATAAGTTTGGTATTATGTAAAGGAGTGCGTCTGATATTTAATCAAGATCGGTTTTCATATCGGGATAATACCTAGTTCGGTATTATGTGAAGATGCGCTCTAGTACTTAATTAAGATCGGTTTAATAAAGAAACGCGTCTGGTATTATATGAGATCGGTTTTATATAAATGCTCTTCCGGTTTTATACGACTTCGGTATTATATCAAGACGCGTTCGATAGTTTATCCAAATCGGTTTTGGATAAATGCCTCCGGTTTTATATTTACTCCAGTCTTATATAAAGGCACGTCCGGTATTTTGTGAACTTCTAGTTTTTAATATCAAATCGGTATTCTACAGATCGATAGTTTATTTAGATCGGTTTCTGGATAAACGCTCCTAGTTTTATCTCACCCTTGTTTCTATACCCAAGCCTTCTAATATTTTACCAGTTCGGTATTATATCATAACGCTTCCGTTATTTTACCATTTCGGTACTATACAAAGCGTTCCCGATTCTTGATCAAATCTAGCATCTTATCAAGCATCCTTTATGGACAGTTTGACATAGCAATAGAGTCTGACCTAAAAGAATGTCACGAACTAAGTCAATTCAAATCCTCTAAGTTGTACGCTCCTCGTATACTACATTCTATTAATGAATATTTTGGCTTACTATCATCTAGTACAAACAAGATCAAAGAGGATCTTCCCTGATGTACTACTCTGGAACTCAACTAATCAAATTAGGATAGGTGTCCTCTGATGCAAATATTTCCGTTACAGTTTGCCTATTTAGGAAGAAGGAAGAGGACAATTTGCTGGCTCATACACAACTTAGAAACTGTTTTACTGCCTTCAACTTTCTTAACCGTATTCAAATCCAAGCTCTCACAGTCCTATAAGCTTAGAAGTTTGCTAGAGTGTTAAAGTTGTATTACATACTGTTTATTCTGTGTGAGTCTTCACTATTGTAAGTTGACATAATTTGTTTATGTTTAATAGAGTGTTGTGTGTTAGGAGTTAGGAAACATGTAGTGTCTAAGTCTTGGTTGTCCGACTGAGTTTGTACAAGTGTTCTATTCAAACCAAATCTTTTAGTGAATATCTTTCTCATGGTTGAAAGAAGGGGTGACGTAGGAGTTTTTACTTCGAACATCCATAAAATCTCTTGTATCTTGTGTTTATTTCCTTTAATCCCATTCACCTTCTACTTCAAGTCTAAACAAACATTTCTGCACTTGAACATAGTTCAAGAGTTTGTGACGACTTACGAAGAATAGTAACAAATATTAACTTCTAACAGAGTTAATATCAAATGAAGTGTGTAAGCGTTCAACATAGTCAGACCCCCGTCTCTATTGTTATACCCAATCCTAACAAGTGGTATCAGAACATTTTGTTTTTATTCTCAAGCATTCGAATATCACCATGTCTTTCTCCAACAAGCCCCCCATATTTCGAAGAGAATACTTCATTGATTGGAAGCTACATATGTAGGTGTATTTAGCCTCACAAGACGACGATATGTGATATGTTATCACTAATGGCCCGATCAAGATTGAAAATGAAATATGTGAGTGGACCAATGAAGATAAAAGGAAGAAAAACCATAATAACCTGGCCAAAAACGCCATATACATAACTCTAGACAATAAGATGTTCGTAAAGATCAGAGCATGTTCCACTGCCAAGGAAGTATGGGAGAAGTTCATTCAACTCAATGAGGGCAACGAATAAACTAGAGAGAATAAAATCATGGTTTCCACTCAGAAGTTTGATAACATCAAGATGCGTCCCGGAGAAACGATGAACAAATTTTATGAATGCTTCACTAGCATTAGCAATGAACTTTTCATTTTGGGAAAGGTTTATGGAAACAAAGAGATCATAGTCAAGGCGTTGAAAGCTCTTCCCAGTGCCTGGGATGTTAAGACAATGGTGATGAGGGAGTATAGAAACCTTAACAAGATGTAGTTGCACGATATGTTTGTTGATCTGAAAGCTCATGAGTTTGAGATGAACTCAAGGAATGAAGATGAGCCCTCATCCTCGAACGTAACTAGGGAATTGGTGTCCTCTGTGGAGCTAGCAGTACCTGCATCCATAAAGTCAGCGGATCAGTTCAGCGAAGATGCGATGTCACTACTTGTCAAAAAGTTTAGCAAATTCATGAGGAAGAATCAATCTAACCCATCTTTCAATAACTACAATAACTCTAATGATTATAAGGATAACATTCGTTGCTTTAACTGTGATACTTTAGGTCACTATAAGTCAGAATGTCGGAAGCCAAGGAGAGACGACAAGAAGCCAGCTGATCAGAAACATAAGGAGGATCATAAATCATCCAATCACAATAAGAATTAGAAAGCAATATTGGTAGAGGAAAGAAAAAGTAAGTGGGCCCAATGTGATTCGGAATCAAGTGATAGTGATGATGAAGAAGTCAAATTCTTCATGGCCAATGATGAAGAGGTATTTGACTTTGCCTTTGAAGAGTTCACTCGAGAAGATTTGATTACTGCACTCAATGACATGGTTATTGAGTACAAGAAATAAACTATTCTTGTTTTAACTCAACCAGATAACACAACTGGTAAAACAAATGAATTATCCTCTAAGAATGAGAAGCTCAAGGAGATAGTTCAATTGTTGACCAAGGAAAACGAGAGAACCAACTATGTGATTGCTACATGGACTAAGTTTGGGGATGCGATCAATTAGATGACGGGTCATCAAAGGCCGGCCAACTACAAATTTGGATTAGACTATGACAATAGCAACCCAGACAAGTCATGCAAGAAGTTGAAACCCAAGAAAAACAAATTTCCCTCTAAAAGTTTTGTCAAGGGTACCTCAACTGACACTCAAGCAAGTCACGATGTAGATGAGTCAGTACCTAAAAAGCAACTAAAATATGTGGAGCCAACTAACAAGTCACAGTGGCTTAATCCTAAGAGAAGGAAAGCCAGTCGGTCGGCTAGACATGAACATGACAAGCGGTCAAGGAGGTGTATCATCATAACTCATTCTCAAAATACTATGACTCATCGAAAGGTAGATAGAGAGATGTCAAGCCTAGTGCATGTAGATTTATTAAGACTAACACTGGAAGATCTATCAAAATAACACAAGTATGGATCTCCAAAGGACTTATCAACCGTGGAACCAATTAAATGTGTGTATTAAAGGGTGTAAATAGTTTTATTTGCTGGTTAAACAAGTCAGATGCCTGGAGGATTTAGAATGGTACTTGGACAGTGGATGCTCAAGGAATATGACCGGAAACAGTAAGCTTCGAACCAACATTGTGAAGGAATTTTGATCAAGAATCACATTTGGTGATAACTTCAAGGGTAAGACCGTGGACAAGAGTAAGATTGTCCATAGTGATCTCACCATAAACATCGTGCTACTTGTTGAAAATCTGTGTTATAACTTGCTTAGTATAAGTCAAATGTATGATATAGTGTATTGTTGAATTTCATAAGCAAGCATGCATAGTCAAGGATCAACAAGGAAGTACTTTGTTGACAGGGCATAGGACAAATGACGTCTATAAAATCAACTGGAAAAACAAATCACCTAATCATATTTGCATGATAGCTAAGAACGATCAAAACTGGCTTTGCCATAAAAGACTTAATCATTTAAACTTTAAGACTATTAACTCTATATGTTCTAAGGATCTAGTTGAAGAGATTCCTAAATTGAAGTTTTCTAAAGATAAAGTTTGTTCTACTTGCTAGATGGGCAAACAGATCAAGTCGTCTTTTAAAAGTAAATGTAACATTCAGTCTGAAAGATGCTTAGAACTTTTGCATATGGATTTTTTCGGTCCAATTAAGGTAACTAGTTTAGGAGGCATGAGATATACCTTACTAATTATTGATGACTACTCTAGGTTTACTTGGGTTATTTTCTTAACTTCTAAAGATCAAGCTACTCCTAAACTGATTAAAGTAATTAAAAGAGTGCAAAATGAAAAATCGGTAAGCGTTAATAAAATTAGAAGTGATAGGGTACTGAGTTCACTAACAAAACTTTGTCTTCTTACCTTGAGGAGTCTAGTATTAGACACGAATTATCTAGTGCTAGAACTTCACAGCAAAATGGTTTGGCTGAAAGGAGAAACAAAACTCTTAAGGATGCAACTAGATCAATGATAGTCGACTCTAGAGTGGCTTAAGAGCTTTGGGCAAAGGCTATTAACACAACATGTCATACTTAAAACCGGTCAATAATTAATAAGAGATTTAACCGGTCAACTTGATCCAGATTGGATCCTTGCAATGCAAGAGGAGTTAAACTAGTTAGAAAGAAACAAAGTATGGCATTTGGTTCCAAGACCAGCAAATCAATCTGTCATTGGAACCAGATGAGTCTTTCGCAACAAACTTAATCAAGATGGTTTGGTCATGAGGAACAAGGCTAGACTAATGGCCCAAGGCTATAGATAAGAGGAAGGCATTGACTTTGAGGAGTCATTTTCTCATGTTGCCAGACTTGAGGCCATTCGAATTTTTCTAGCATTTGCTGCTTTTAAAAACTTCAGGGTTTTTCAAATGGATTTTAAGAGTGTCTTTCTTAACGGAATAATTAATGAGGAGGTCTACGTTGAGCAGCGTCCCAGTTTTAAAAACCATGTCTTGATAAGTAATATTTTTAAACTAGATAAAGCGTTGTATGGTCTTAAATAGGCTCCTAGAGCATGGTATGTTACACTTACTAAGTTCCTATTTGATCATGACTTCACTATAGGATATGTTTATAAGACATTGTTTAAATTTGAAAAATATTCTCATATCTTACTTGTTCAAATATATGTTGATGATATTATCTTTGGGTCATCTAACCCCAAATTATGTGAAAAATTTATAAGATGATGACAGATAAATTAGAGATGAGTATGATGGGGGAGCTAAGCTTCTTCCTAGTCTTCAATTTATCAACTTGAAGGAGGCACCTTCATCAACCATGAGAAATACACAAAGGAGCTGCTGAAGAAGTTCAGCATGGAGAGCTACTCTACTGCCTCAACACCCATGAGCTCATCGATCAAACTTAATAAAGATGGTCAAAGCATTGACATCACTACCTATTGTGGGATCATCGACTCTCTGCTCTACCTAACAGCAAGAAGGACAAATATCCTCTTCTATCCAGGCTAATCCTAAACAATCTCATTATGTAGTTGCTAAAAGAATCTTGAAATATCTTAAGGGAACTCAAAATGTGGGACTGTAGTATCTGAAGGATTCCAATTTCAATCTGATTTGCTACTCTGATGCAGACTACACAGATAGTAAGGTGGACAGGAAGAACACTAGTGGAACATGACAATTCCTTGGTGATCGTCTTGTCTCCTGGTACAGCAAGAAACAGACCTCCATTGCAACCTCAATGGCTGAAGCAGAGTATCTTTCTACTGGCAGTTGCTGTGCTCAGTTGTTGTGGATCCAACAACAACTGAAACATTTCAGTATCCTGGCTGAGGAATCCCCAATCTTATGTGACAACACCAACACCATTTTCATATCATACAATCTGGTGTTGCACTCGAGGACCAAACACATAGATATCAGACACCACTTCATCAGAGATCATGTGGCGTAGAAGCATATCCGGTTGGATATATCTCAACCTATCAACAAGTGGCTGATATCTTCACCAAGCCACTCTAAGAGACTAAGTTTTCTTACATTAGAAACATTTTGGGTCTTCTAAACCTTAACTAAATTTTCTAAAACTCACGACATGCACTTAGTTTCGCTTCTCAAAAATGTTTTCATTACGTTATTTTTTTCATAAAACATTGGGCATGTATTTAGGGAGAAGCTTTCGCTTCTCAAAATACTTTTGACTACATAAAACGTGCATGAATTTAGGGAGAAGCCTTCTCTTCTCAAAAAAATTTTATTGCATGATTTCAAAAAATATTTGTTTGCATAAATTTAGAGGTAAAATAACTTGGTAAATCAATCTAACAGATAAAACCGGACGGTTTTCTCTTTTTGAAACCGACCAGATCATTCGATCGAAACAACTATAGATTAAACCGAACAGCTTAAGAAACTTAGAACTTAAGCTAGTTGGTTATATACAATTTGAATAAATACCGCTCAATTAAGTTTTCGCTTTAGGCGGAAGTGGTTTTTCCTCAAATTTAATTAACCGATCCCTTAAATACAAGATATGCACACAACTATTTTATTTATTTACATGAAAGTTTCGGTAGTCTCATCTTCAAATCAAAATGGGACAGCTGTCTTATTTTGTTATTATATGTCTATGTATATTTCCTCTTAGAAATTAAAGTAGTCATATCTCAAATAACTTGAAGACACGTGTCTATCAATGTTCAAAAGTATGACTAATATAAGTAACAATTACTTTTCTTTGCCCAATGGATTTTAGGATGGACTTTAAATGACTACCTCCATTTAATGTTGAATTTATTGAGAGTAACCTACACATCTGAAGTGTACCAAAATTCTTTTAAGTAATTCTAAGTTCTATCTTCTATCGATCTAGAACTCCCTTTCACAAATAATAGTAATCCTCCTCCCTCCAAATCAAGAAATGGAGGTCTTTGCTCGTAACACTTTTCTCATCGATTTCGAATTTGTCTCTTCCATCATGGATGAACAGATGGTCTCAATGTTTGAATCCCTCAAGGATTTAGACTTGAAGAAATTTCTCGAGGGATCCTCTATAATTTACGAAGACATCGTTTTTGAGTTCTTTAAGAATGCAAGGGTAATTGATGATACAATTATCATGTAAAAAGTAAGAGGAGAAGAATTCTTCTTCTTCAAAGAAGACTTTGCACAATTTTTCGAACTTCCAACAGAAGGGTTCTCAGATTTTCTCACTTCCCCAAGTGACATTATCTACAAGATGTCACTAATTTTCTTAGACACCTTTGTCCGTGTTGAAACTCATGGGATTAAGTCCTCTCTAAAACCCGAATTCTCACTTCTCAACAACATCATTGCCAAATCTCTTATGGCTAAAGAATCCACAAACGTCTAAAAGACCTTTGAAATGATGGTGGTTATTACCAGGGGTATACCCATAAATTGATCAAATGTCATTTTCGATAACTTGATGAAAAATGATATCCTCTCCAAGAATACTAATTGGATATGTTGTCCAGCTTAGCACATTCTTCTTTGATCCCGATGTTTATGTTGGACCCAGAATTCGCATCAAGCCTTCCTATGTTTTAACCGATGAACGTGTCCATAAGTATATCGCTAGGGTAGAAAGAGCAAAGACCAAGAAAAGACTTCTAAGATCTCAAGTAAATTAATTAGGAATCGTTTTTAATCTTTCTGATGTTGTCAAGTGGGGGAGGGGAAAATGAATTTGTTGTTAATTTCCGTCATTTGTGAACCGGTTATTTAAATGAATATTTTTAATGAAGTTATGTGCTATTAAGAAAATTTTGATTTATTAAATTCATTATAAATGTTATTTTCATTTATGATTTATTAAAATAACCGTTATAAAATACTCATGATTAATATAATAAATCATAATAAAATTTCTTGGGAATACTTTATGCCTTTCAAAATGGCACCTTTTTGACTTTTTAATTAAAGCGCTTGGAAAACACGCGTTATTAAAGTGACGGTTCATTACTCATTAATAGCACTTTTAAAACTCTCCTATCATGTTCTTTTATAAACATAGTGCATGCCAAAATTTTGCAAATACCACTATTCATGGTTGATTTATTAGATCCGAAATCATCAGCCCTCCACGCATAACCATTAATGAAGTACGTTGAATATGTGGTTACTAATGTCTTTGGACCAAATTATATAAAATATGAAAATTCTTTGTCAAGATACCTCATTTATCTTGTAAAACCTTCAAAGTGAATTATAATAATACTCAGTTCTACTTAAATGAAATTTGAAGTCTATAATTCGTCACATTTGGTCAAAACCATGATGAGAATTGGCAATCTATTTCATCAAGGTCTACTCCAATATTCATGCCAAAAAATATCATACAATAATGAAATAAGAATAATTTATAACATTAAAAAATTAAAGTAACAATTATAAAATGATGGTTCATTACCTATAAAATGGATCCACCTCAGGACAATTTAATATGACATATGTGTGAGCAACTAACAATTTAGTATGACATATGTTAGAAATCTCTTTGAACCACCAAATCCACATCCAATGTAATTAAATATTGAACTTGGTTGTTCATTTTTGTTATCTGACTATTCTGTATTCCTTTGTAGTTTTCATTGTTTGCAATTTACATTTGATTCAAAATAATATGAAGCAAATGTTGATATTTTTTAAGAATATAGGCATTGCATATGGATGCTTCAATTCTAGATTTATTTGTCACCTTATTCTTCACACTCTTTAGAAACCTTAATAGAAAAAGGGTACAAATAATGAAGTATCTTTAATTGTTTTGTACAGAGATGATACAAAATAGGTATATGCATACATCTCAAAGGGATACATCAATATGTATTGTACAAGACCTCCTATTTTTTGGGGGAAAATGACTTAGCGTCATTTCATTAAAAATTCCCAAAAACGGGAAAAAAAACCACGAGTTTAAGAGATTATTCTAGACAGGCCTAGAATGATTTTGAAGTCGTAACATTCTAAATAAAAGCTAAAAAGCTAAAAACGTAAATGAATTATCTGTTTACAATGCTTTCAATTCTAGTGAGTTTAAAAAACGGTAAACTCCAGTTCCTGCAGATATTCTAGTTCTGCTCCGTGCTTGAAATTCCTCTCCATGTTCTCGCGAGGGCGCTGCAATCCGATACAATATCTTTCCATAACTCGTCAACGCTCCTGCGGGTTCTGCCATATACCTTTGCATTCCGTTCTTGCCAAATGTTATACACCACTGCTCCAAAGTCGCACTTGAACAACTTGTTGCAAATCTATTTCCCTTGACTTTGAGTAGTGTTGCTTCTTTGATTTTATTCCATTCGCTCGGGAAACTAATCATCTCCAGGCTTTTATAGAATCTTTCCCAAAACTCCGAAGCAATACAGCAGCTCCCGAATAGGTGATCTATGGTTTCTTCATTTCTTATGCATAGAAGACAACTCGCGTCCGGGATGCTCATATACTTGCTAATACGATCACGAGTGCTGAGTCTTTCCCAGAAGGCGAGCCATATGATGAACTAGTGTCGAGGGATAATCTTCGTTGACCATACAAGAGGAGCCCATTCTACTTTCTGCGCTTTTTCCCAGATTACCTCCCATAATTTCTTCAATATCAGCTTCCCATTGTCCCCAGCTTTCCATTCATGTATATCCGGTCTGTCGTGTAGTTGTATGTTACTTATATGATCAAGTATCCTCTTTCCTTCTGGAATTCTTCTCAAGAGCAAGTTCCAATTCCCGTCTTTGATGTCTCTGATTTTCGCTTTAGCGCAGTCTCTTCTGATACGGGTATTTTGAAACTACTCTTTATCGATGATAGGATGGTTTTCGAACTAGGGGTCGTACCAGAATAGAGTGCCTTTCCCGTCCCCTAGTCGGATGTCATAAAAATTTGCAATATCGCTTCTTAGTTTAAGAATCTTTTTCAAAGACCAGCTCATACCTTCGTGAATTTTGCAGGTCCAAATGCTAGTTTCGTATTTCATAATCCTCGTATACACCCATTTGATCCATAGTGACTCCTGATTGCGCTCCAAAGCCCACAGATGCTTGAAGGTTAGAGCCTTGTTCCACTCGATACAGTTCTTTAAGTCGATGCCTCCCTCGTCCTTCGGTTTGCAGAGAGCGGTCCATTTGACTTTCTTTCCTCCTCTTCCACTACTACCCCAGATAAAGTTTCTCATCAGCGTGTCGAGTTCCTTCATTACCTTCTTCGGAATGACCATTTGCTGCACCCAATAGCCAACTATGCCCATAACCACGGTTTTGATAAGTTCGATCCTCCCTGCATAAGAAATTTTTTTCGCTGCCCAACCAGATATCGTGTTTTTTACCTTTTCAATCAGCGGCTTGCAGTGTGAGATCTCAATCTGCTTCGCAGTTAACGGAATTCCTAAGTACCTTATGGGAAAGTTGTATTCCAAGACCTCCTATTTTTGTTTGATATGTTAAATATATCAAAAGATGTTCCATTGAATCAAAAAATGAAGGTAGGTAATTATTCTTTAATTTGCATACAATTACATAAATTTGAGAGATTGCAAATTATCCACTTTGTCTAAGCTCAAAGTTGAACAATTAAGGTCATGTATGAAATTACTTAAATTAGTCCATGTTCCTAAACAAATTTAGATAATATTCGTCTAAATGCAATTGATAATAACATTTCTAAAAAACATGATAATCGTGACTTTTGAATCCAATCAACCTACATTCGGTTGATGTGTAAACGCATTTTGGCACATTGGACACATAACTATTTAAGAATTTCAATGTCTCCAGTCATTTGTAAATTATGATATTTTATGCGCTCTAAGAAGCCTTCTTTGGCTTAGGAAATATTATATCAGGATCAATATATAGCTCTAGATAATTGAAAACAAAAAAATATCATTTCTTAACGTTAACATTGTCCTTTGTCATAAACTTCACATTCATAACCGTATTTATAATATTTTCAAACACATTATTTTCAATATGCATAAAATCTTAATTATGTCGAATGAGAAGGTTTATCCAATACGGAAGCTCCTAGAATATATTTTTCTTTGTCCACTTGTAACAATCACCGAATTCATGAGTATACTCATTGGGAGTTTCACTTAAAAGCTTATAATGTAAAATTTCCAAAAATATTCATTATCATCTTTTATATATGGATCCCGTTCTTTTATAAAATGTTGTGTGTCATTTCTAAAAGGATCCTCTAGCGACAAAAATTGTCTATGATAATCAAAATAGTAAGCATTTCGGTCATATTTTAATCGAAAATATTAAGACTTTTTCATACATATTGGACAACCATCAATTTCATGAGTACTCCAACTCGACAACATTCCATAAGCAGGAAAATAACTAATACTCCATAACAATATTTCCTTAATGTTAAATGTTTTACCCCAGAAAACATCATAGCTTGGAACACCAATATTCCACAAAATTTAACACCTCTAACAATGATTGAAGAAAAATATCAATATTTATTTGTGGTCTTTTTGTCCCAAGAATATTTAGTGAAATAAACATATACGGTGACTTCATGCACATATATGGTGTAAGATTATATGATGTTAGAATTACTTCCCATTATGAATATGATTTTCCAAACTGTATAAAATGAGTAAATCCATCGAAATAAAGGCCTAGTCGAACATTTTTATTCTTGAGTCCAAATATTGGATAATGATTTTCAAACCTCTTACAAGCATCTCCATAGGAAGGATGACATGTGATCCTATTTTTTTTAACATGACGACCATGACATGTCATTTGAACAGCTGTCACATTCGATGTAACCTCTACAATATGAGAACAAGTGATAAATAAAAAAGTTGTTTATAAGGCTTTGGTTTAACTACATTTTTTTTGTATCTAGAAAAATACTAAACCTAAAATACAAAAAAATGTCATTCAATTTGTAATAAGTTTTGCAATAATATATATTATAACACTGCAAACATTACTGCAATATGACAATGAAAATAAAATAATGCAAAATTTATTTTTCACTCATACAATATATTTTTACTCGAGAGTTGAAAATTATTTGCCGAAAATGTCATTCGATCCACAATAGGTTTCGCAACAATACATATTATCAAAATTGCAAACAATACTACAATTTAGCAAAGAACATAAAATAATGTAAAATGTATTACACTCTAAAATAGAGGATTCTACATGGGAGTTCAAAATTATTTATCAAATATACCATTCAATCCGCAATAGGTTTCGCAACAATACATATTATCAAAATTGCAAACATTACTGCAATTTGGCGATAAACATTTAATAATAAAAAAATTATTGCACACTCATATAGAGAATTTCTACCCGAGAGTTAAAAATTATTTACCAAAAATATAATTCGATCCTCCATAGGTTCGCAACAATACATATTATTAAAATTGCAAACATAACTGCAATTTAGTGACGAACAAAAAATAATGCAGAATGTATTACACACTCATATAGGGAATTTTTATCCGAGAGTTGAAATTATTTAGCAAATATGTCATTCAATCTGCAAATATGTAAATATTAATACATTTGACACTGAAGAAGAATTATTGTAAATATGAACGCACTCTCATATAGTGGATTTGTAGTCAATAGTTGAAAAATATTTTCCAAAAAAGACATTCGATCACAACATTATTCACAATGAATGCCATAGAAAAAATGGCTAAAAACATAAGGTATAATTCAATTTTATAAAACCATAACCATGAATAAATATTAGAACAAAATCTTGTGAACCAAAAACATAAGATATCAATATTATAAACATAACCCAAACATGTTAAAAATTAACATTACAATAACCATAATCAAAAGACATTAAAATATTTAGTAGTGTTCTTCCATTTCTTGCTTCCACTTAAGCATTTTGATATATTCATGCTCTTTTCATTCGTTTTTATTGTCAAGGCACCTACCACAAAGTCTATCAAGTTATTCTCAACATAAAGTACATATTTTATTTATAAAATTAGTAAACAATAATAAAATATTCATTAAAACTCAAACAGTGTAATATATATATATATATTAGTTCATATTACGCATAAAGAATCAAAAGTTCAACAAATGAAATAAAATATCTTCGTCGTCATCTCTTGGACGATGTGGATAGTTGTATGATTGATTGTTCGCATATCCACTAGGAGAATATTCATTTCATAATAGGAGGTGAGATTTTCGGTGGCTATAGGGGTGCACAACAAGAGCATTAGTACTCATCGCCTCCATCTGAACTTGTAGAGTTTCTATTTTGGATCTAGTTGAAAAAAGCTCCACGTTAAGAGTTTCTATCTCTTTTGGTGTTTCATTCTTTTCAGATGATATGTCCTCCTCTATTGGTGTTTCAATCTTTTAAGACTATATGTCCTCCTCGTCGGAGGTTAAGTCATGCAAGAGAGTTTCCTCGTTGGTTAACATCAACCTAGGCATGGACCTGCTAAGAGTGCTTGGAGAAAAATGATTTAGTGTTGAACAAGTAGAAACCATTAGAATTATTTTGTGGAAATAGTAGAAAGTGATTGAAGAAAGTGATTTAATAATAAAATGATTCAGATTGAAATGAATGGAGTAAAGAAATAAATGGCGCGATGTAGACGAAAGAGTAGGTGGTGATTAGCCAAAATGATGTTGAAACAGGATTCGAGGTGAATGAATTTAACTAATTTTGGATTAAAGGTTTATTAATATTTAAAAATCAATTATTTAGGTACAAATTGATATAGTTTAATGTAAAATGTATTGGTAACCGATTATTAAAATTTCGAACCATATTTTCAAAATTATTAAATATTATTGCAATATAATTTGTAATAATATGACATCATAGAGCTGCATAATTAATTGTGAAAAAATTATCTATAATTGTTAATGTAAAATGTATTTGAATAGATTACTACAATTTCAAATAATATTTTCAAAAGTATTAAATAATATTGCAGATTGCAATAATATGATATCATAGAATTACAAAACTAATTGAGAAAAAATTATCAATTATTAAATATAATTGTAATTTAAGTTAAAGTAATACTTTATTATAGAATTGCATAACTAGTTACTTAAAAAGATTATTTATTATTATGAATATATATATTACAAATTTAATTATCAAAACTAGTCAGTTATATCATAATTTATTTTTGCAAGTTTCATGTATTATGTTTTATAATAGATAGCGGAAATATATTTTGTTACTAAATAATTTGTAAACATTGGTGTCAATACATGTTAATGATATTATTTGTATATTTTTTTGTTTATGTATTACTAGATTTGTTGCAATAATATATTTATATAAATTAAAAAATATATATTTTTAGTTATATATTTTACGATATATATTTTTCAAATTATATTTTACATACAAAAATATTTTGGTTGAAATATAGTTGAAATATTTGCAATATGGATTACCGTTCTTAAAAATTAACTTAACAAAATCGTTACACCAATATGTTGCGTTTTGACAATGTTTTTTAGTGTCTTCCTATATAGTTTTTATTTATTTTTAGTTTTTTTAATATTTTTATTATATAATATAAAGATATATAATTATATTTTAACTTTAAAAATAATTGAACTTAGTATTCTCTTTTATAAAAGCTTCAAGTGAGGGTCATGTCAATGTATAAGATACATTACCCTATAGTACTGCAGTCAATTTGAATAGAGAAAACAGTGCATCTTTATTCTAACACAATTCACATGGGCAAGAAAAAAAATACATTTTAAATGATCAAATTTATTTTTTCCATTTTCATACTTCTTTAATTGTATTATTTTTATTGTTTTGTTTTCTCATTGTAATTAAGTTCCACAAAACTTTCTTTCTTCTGAAGGAAAAGAATTAGACCTTGTTACAAATATGTAGTTTTTGTTTTTTTTTATAAAAGAAATAGATAGTTTAATCGGACAAACTAAGTGAAATAGAGGACTTAGATCCAAATTATTTTAATTTAAATTCAGTATGTGTAAAAATAAAATAAGTAAAAGTTATAGTTGATTTTAAAGTTTAGTTTCTAGTTAAAAGGCATGTGAGCTCATAATACAAACTATCTATACTAAATTTATTTTAAACAACACTTGGACTATTAATTGTGTTGACATAAAAGCTGATTCAAAGTACTTTGGCACAAGAGATAGCTATTGTTGAACCTTCACCCACAGACCAGAACTTGGTATTTCCGCATGTATCACAAACAATAGATAATATCCTGATGGTGCAATCTCTGGAATGGATGGCCCAAGTACGATCATTGTATGCTTTGTGTGGGAATGTCCTTGAGTCAATGAACTCACCCTTAACCTCACCATTCTTTGATTCATGCCATACGAGTGTGTAGTGAATGGTGGTGCAAGTATGACGACCGAAACTATGCCCGCCTTTTGAAAGTTCTCTACTTCGAAAGTCAGTGAAAATGGTTGCTTGTAGACCAAGATTTCGTCGCAATCTATAAACCTCGGGCGCAAAGGATTTTGATTTGCGGCTAAGTATGGCGGCGAAAAGGCTTCCAAACTTAGGTCGGTTGGGTATTGGACATCAGAGAAGTTGTAAAAGGTATGTGGGTTACTCCCCCCCACTATGACGCGACCATCGGGGATGAGGATAGCGGAAGAATGGTACATTCTCGGCCTTGAGGCTCTCGATAGGATTGAGAAGCGATTACCTAGCGTGGACTCAGGTTTGTATAATAATGGTCGAGTCGCAGGATTTCCAGCATTATTCCAACCAGCGGTTCCCGATTGAGCTCCGTTAATGATTAGGACATCAAGGTTAGGGAGGAGTATCATGTCTCCCATAACTCGGGCAATGGGCATTGTCTCCATGGCCCATCTAGGGTTTTTATCCATTACTTGAATGCGACCGCATGTGGTCAGGGAAGGAGTAAAGTGTCCATGCCCTGCAGCTCCAAATGCACCCCTTGGAGCCCCGCCACATATCATGACCTCGACTTTGATGCATTTGTTTTGATTGGTATTGGTATGGGTATCGTCTATAGGAAGCAAAACTGAGGATCCCGAACTAGGATAGTTTCGGGGATCGTTTCTTGTGATCGAAGGAAACTCTTTGACTATACGATTTCGTCGATAGTCTAGAGAAATAGCTCTAGTATTGGCAAAGACAAACAAATTTCCATCTGGTAGAAGGTGCAAAAATGGATACAAATTGTTTTCTTCAGGATCTCTAGTTTCTTGCAAGAAAGAAAACGAAATAGTACTTGAAGGTGAAGAAGATCTAGTATTTCTAGGGAAAAATTCATAATTGAATTGCCTCCTTCCTCCAACAATGATAATTCGACCATCAGGTAAAATTTGATTCGAAGCGTACCATCTACGCTTCAATAGATAATGGGAAGACTCGGACCAATCGCAAAATTTGTGTCTACAAGGCGATATCATTCGAACGACACGATCACCATCATTGTAGCCCCCAGTTTGAACTAGGGTTCCACCAGGAAGGACAGAGCCAGAGGAACACCAAGTATCCGTGCGTATGAAAAGTGGTCGAAAAGTGTTGGAAGCAATATCATATAGTATAGAGTGAGCGGTGCAATCGTCCACGAGAGAAGAATCATGAGGGTCATGTCGACAAACACCTTTAGGGAGGGATAGATTCGAGCGACCAAAATCAGTCCGATCAAACATGACGATTTGATTGCTTCTTATGAGTTGCATGTGCATGGGGGATATTCCAACATTGTTTTGAAGAATGTGCCACTCTCCTTCATGTTGGGGAGCCACAATTTGAGAAAATATCATGTCTACATAGAATAGAAGAAGACATAATTTTATTGCAATTGGTACAAAGTGATTGCCCATTTTGGAGTTGGTGAGTAATAATGTCTAGTTATGTTGGATGAGAATGGGTTGAATATATATATATATATATATATATATATATATATATATAAATAATGCATATTTGAACCTAATATATTTAATAATTTTATAGTTATGTTTGTTTGAATATATATTAAAACTATTACTAAAACCTATTATCTACAACAAAAATATCCATTTAAAAGTATTTCAGCATTTACATTTGGGTCATATTTTATTGAAAAATGATTGGGAGCACGACTTTGGGGGAACGACTCGTACAGCGAAAGTGACCTCGCTGTTATACGAAAGTGACATCGCTGTTATACAAAAGAGACCTCGTTGTTATACAAAAGGGACGAAGTCACTTTTGTATAACAGCGATATCACTTTAGTATAACAGCGATGTGACTTTCGTTGTACGAGTCGTTCCCCAAAGTTGTGCTCCTTATCAATCCTCTATTTTATTATTATTAAAAAACGTCATATCTAAATTCTAACTAAGTTTTGCTTGTAAACATTATCTCACTTAGCTCCGAAAAGATATCTAAAGAAAAAAAATAAATATTTTGGCATTTAAAGTTCCCCATTATAACACAGATAAAGTTTTTAAATTGACCTAAATAATAATTAAAATTGATATGGTTGATCTTAACTTGTTTAGCATATAAGGACAAGACCTATTTTATTTTTGTTTTAATCTAACTATAATGAAATATCATTTAATCTTATATTTCATTATGGCCTCACTCAATTTATTAAATAATATTTAAAATTTCTTTTTAATAATTATATCAATACATTTAAATCTGCTTATAAAAAAAATATTTCTTCTTCAAATCACTAGAAATCAATATATTTGAAATAAACTAAGTTTAAACAAATTCTTGTACATTAATAAAACATTTTATTCAAGTGCTTCAAATGAATATATAAAATGAGATAAAATGTTACTTAATTAACTATTTGCGGTGGGTAAATCATCCATATAAATGTCACATGATATGAATGTTTAGAACAATAATTAGGTTAGCTAGCTTTAATATAAATACAATAATTTAATATTTTTATGCTATATATAAGGCAAGAATATACATATAGCTAGGAGGCATGCAAGAAAGTGCACTAATTGTTTTTTTTTAATGTAAAAGCAGAGAAATAATAGGCACAAGAGATTTTGCGTGATTATTGGAATAAATCACATAATAAGCCTAGAAATCCGAAAATGCTTAGTATATGCAGGCAGGTACTTAAATGGGATGCTAATTTTATCATGATCAAATTAAAGATCACAATAAAAACAGAAAGGCAGACATAGTGAGAAAAAAAATATATCAAACTATAGTTAAGAAAATTCTTATTTAATATTATTTTAAAAAAATTAAAACAAATGAAGAGTTCCAGAATTTTATTATTTAATATTGGTTATTCAACTAAAATTTATAAATAAAAGAAAACAAAATATCTGGTTCTTATTAGTTAAAGAGATATATTATTAAGGGATAGCAAATGAAAGTTTTCTTGATGAATCCTTTTCCTAAGTGCTTCCACTCCTATTATTTTCGTTTGCTAATTTAATTTTTTAAAGTTTCTTTTTCAACAATAATAAGTTATAAAAGATAAATTCTTTTAAATTTAAGAATTAATCTGAAATAAATGTTAATTTGTTTAGAGGTTCTAATTGATGTTCTCAACAAAATAATCCAAAACATGAAATTTATACTTCTCATAACATTTATTGGGAAGTCTATGACCAAATATTATGTTATCATATTCAAGTTCTTTAACGTTCAGTTGTATTCACTGTATTAATTGAAAAAATTACTTTGATTACTTAAAAAAAATGAAATTTATATAAATATTAGTTTGCAACTTGGTTTATTAAATAAAAGAGGATAGAAATAAAAAAAAAAAAATAGTTTCAAATGTAGAGCGAGAAAGTAGTTTTAAAGGAGATTATATACGTAAATATAAAAAGAAAAAAAAAACTTGTATTATTTTCTATGAAATGTGGTATGACATTTTAAAATTAGGCTAAATTTGTTGGATTAGTTTAATTTTTATTTCTTTTCTCTTATTTTATTTTCAATAAATATTTAGCTTTTGATACTTTTATTTACATATAATTGTTATATTTTTTTTTTCAAACTTTGCTTTCGATTTCATGTTATTTAAAATAAATTTCTTATTTTATTTGTACTAATTAATATGTCTAAAAGATGTCTTTTATAATTGAATATATTTTATATAAATTTAAATATTATTTTAGGACACAGATTCCTGTATCTCAAAATGTGTAGCTTAAAAATATTATAAATAACTACATCTTTTAAAAAATTTCTTTTATATTTGTTATATACTTTATTTTTATTTTTTATTTTGTTCTAGGGGTAGAAAGATGGGCACATATTAAGATGCAATATATCCGTGCCCATTATTCTACTATTTTATTTTTCTTTAATTTATTTTTATTAATTTATATGATTTTTATTTCAGTTTTTTAATTTAATACTATTTGAAGAAGTTCACACATAATTTCATATCAAACTCTTTTTTAATTATTATTGTTTTTTTAATGTAAGATTTTTGTGATAAAATTTTGTCATATTTAATATGACATTTTTTAAAAACAATCTATATGTATATATATTAACTATGGTAACTATTTTTTTTTACTTTGAGTAGAAAACTATGATAAATTCGGACTTACTTAAGAGTGAAGGAGTTCTCATTCAAATTTTATCACACCAAATTATCTATTTGGAGACATCCGCATCCAGGAATCAAATAAAAAGAAAATTAGGTCTCATCCTTTTCTTTTCATTAATTTTATTGTTTTTTTTTAACGATTCTTCTACTTCTTAAAAAGGATTTCTACACCGCTACGAGAACACAAATACACAAATAACACCCTAAACTACATGCTGATGTTGTTAATCACTTCTAATAGTTGTCATCAATCTTAACCTCCACCAAATGTTTACCGTCCTTTCAAAAAGGGTAAACTCAAATTAATGACATAACAACCTAAGAACTTTGGTTAGTCCATTTCCCTAAAGAAGACTACATTCTACAAAGTCTTTGAGGTTGTGCGTGCCAGTGATGTAGACTGTCTCAACTATCTTCTCGAATATGTAAATGTCAACACGAGGGACTGACAGAACTTTGTTACACTCTATAATGCTTGTCTAGTTGGTCACCTTGATGTGACGAGAATGTTGATGGAGAATGGAACAAATTGTTCGGAACATACATTTGAAGGTGAAGGTGATGAAGCTTTTAAAGGCCTTTGAGGCTTGACCTTCCCTATTAACCCCTCTTGAATCAGCTCAAAGAGAAACTTTCCTTAATTTCGAAGACATATATTGAGCAATAAAGAAACAATTTACCTCTTAGAGGTTACTTATAATCACATTGAATAATTTCTCAAATCAATTGACACTTGTAAAAAAAGGGCCTTTACCGACAACTTTTATCGAGAGTTTTATAAACTCTCGGTATTGATCCCGAGAGGTAAAAACCTTTTGTGATTAAAAATAGATTCTTAGAGGTATGTAAAACCTTCGGTGATATGACTTTTCACCGAAAGTTTTTTCATAAAATTTTCGGGTTTGACTATAAAAAAACAGAAAAAATTCTAAGTGTTTGGGTTTGGGTAATTGCGAATGTTATTCAAATAATCATCGGTTTTAACTCTCCCCAAATGGGTAATTGCGAAGATTTTTCAAAAAACCTTCAGTTTTGTCTCTTACCAAAAAAACTGAAAATAATTCTAAGTGTTGGGAAGGGGTAATTGCAAAGGTTTTTCAAAAAACCTTCGATTTTGACTCTTCCCAAAAAAAATTTAAAAAAATTTTATGTGTTGGGAAAGAATAATTGTGAAGGTTTTTTAAAAATCTTTCGGTTTTGAATCTTCCCAAAAAAATGAAAATAATTCTAAGTGTTGGGAAAGGCTAATTGCGAAGGTTTTGTTTGGATCGGTGCTACCAATAGAGACAAGGGTCTGATTATTGTTAGCATCTAACGATAAATTCTTCAATTATAATCTTGTGAGGGATTAGTATATGTTTTTATTCAAGTGCGGAGGTGTTCGTCGGATTTTAAGCTTTGAACGACCGAATGTAAATGGCAGAAAGAAAAGAACCTAGGGAGTTTTATGGATGTTCGGAGATAAAACTCCTACGTCACCCCTTCTTCCACAACCCGAAGGATATCCACTAAATACTTTGAATCGAATACAACTAACTAAGCTAACTAACTCTCTGTTGAACAAAACAACCTCTGTTCACCTTATAATGTTCTCACGGCTAGATAGTAATTGAATTTCTCTCTTAATCTTGAAGGATGTAAGAAGTCAGTAAGAGCAATAGTAAGATTATGAAATAGGTAACCGAAAGAGCGCAATTTGTCCGTTGTCCTTGAGCATCTATTTGTAGTAGAAGGACACTAACAGTCGAATCTTCTTTGTGGACATGTGGCATGTGTCCGTTAGAAGGCTGCCCATAGTACCAAAGTACAACATACTCTAAGCAAAAGGATCGTGGCCGTACCGAACTGGTAGTGCGCCGAATATCCTCTGATACTATCTTGTACTGGACAAACAGTTGGAAGGATATATGCGTACTTGGCGTTCATTAATTTGATACAATTAACTGGTTTATGAGACTGAACATAAGTAAGTGGAGTAGGAGTAGCATACAACTAGTTAATCGTGGTTAGACGTATGCTTTCTTCAGAAGGCTACTAAAGCAAGGCATTAGACGTGTCCCTTTAGACCTCGTCTGAAGGAGTTAGATGTCCTCGTCTAACTACGCATCCCTTTAGACCTCATCTAAAGGAGTTAGACGACATCGTCTAACTACGCTTCCCTTTATAACTCGTCTAAAGGAGTTAGTCGTCCTCGTCTAACTACACTTCCCTTTAGATATTGTCTAAAGGAGTTAGACGTCCTCGTCTAACTACACTTCCCTTTAGACCTCGTCTAAAGGAGTTAGACGTCCTCGTCTAACTACGCATACCTTTAGACCTCATCTAAAAAGTTAGACGACCTCGTCTAAAGAGTTAGACGACCTGGTCTAAAGAGTTAGACGACGTCGTCTAACTACGCTTCCCTTTAGACCTCGTTTAAAGGAGTTAAATGTCATCGTCTAACTATGATTCCCTTTAGACCTCGTCTAAAAGAGTTAGACGACCTCTTCTAACTACGCTTACCTTTAGACCTCGTCTAACTACGCTTCCCTTTAGACCTCGTCTAAAGGGGTTAGACGACCTCGTTTAACTATGCTTTCCTTTAGACCTCGTCTAAAAGAGTTAGACGTCCTTGTCTAACTACGCTTCCCTTTAGACCTCGTCTAAAGGATTTAGACGACCTCGTTTAACTATGCTTCCCTTTAGACCTCGTCTAAAGGAGTTAGACTTCCTCGTCTAACTATGTTTCCCTTTAGATCTCGTCTAAAAGAGTTAGACGACCTCGTCTAATTACGCATGACGTCTAAGATACCCTACTTTAGACCACGTCTAAAGTAGCATAGTCTTATATATGCACCTGTACAAAACAAATAGACAACTTAGATTTGTTCACAACTAAGTTTTAACAAAGATCATCAAAATAAAGTCAGCATAAAATAAGTTTATTCTCTAGTTTATTTTAATCAAAATAATTTGAACCAACAATTTCCCCATTTTTGATGATGTTAAAACTTAATTAAATGATTAAGACATATAGACACAATTGATAGACAACAAAAGTTCATATATTTATATATTTGGTAAAGATCTGGGGATGATAAACAACTTAAACAAAAATTTCCCAAAAGCTACAAAAAGTTGGGTCTTTTTCTATCCCTTTCTACCATTGATTCTCTCTAGGACTTAGACCGCTTCTTCCCCCCCCCCCTTTTTAACATAATCGGGATCGAAAGAATCCTAATATGCTCTTTCAGCTCTTAGGAGCGCCCAATTTATTCTTTTCAGCTTCAGTCTTCCTACCCTAAGAACGTAGTCAAGAACTCTTTGATTGTTCAGGACTCTAGAGGGTTTGAAGTGAACACATGGTCCAATATCTATGAGGAGACAGCAGAGGAGCAACATACCTAGATGGTTTCTTTGGATAAGAGATTCATCTTTGCCAAATTGTCGAAAAAATTTTCGACCAGTTGATGGCTACACCCTTGGTAATAGCCACCATTATCTCAAATACCTTATTGTAGTAGATATAGAAGGATCCCTTAGTCAGAAGGGACTTGGAGATGATGTCATTGAGCAGGGAGAACTCAACTTTTAGGCAGGAGCTCTTCCCGTGAGTTTCAACAAGAAGGAGATTCCTTTCGAAAGAGTTGTCTGAGAAGATGAGTTTCATCTCAGACAAAACTTCATCAGAGGAGGAAGGGAACTCATATATCCCTTCTGATGGAAGTTGGAAGAAAAGAGCGAATGTTTTCTCACTAAAACAAATACTTTTACCGTGAATAGTTGCACGGATGAACTTATTGTTGAAGAATCCTGCAGTCTCGAAGAATTCACGAACCATTTGTTCGTGAAAGATGCATGAACGCCATAAACTTCTTCAACCAGTAATTTTCAAGAGATTTCAACATCGTGACCATTTCCGGAATCACTAGAGAAGAGACAGATGCAAAGTTTATTTGAAGAGATTTTTCTGCGAGAGAGTCCATTCAAATTCTCGGTATTATATGTATACCGAGAGATATATGGTTATTACCGATAGATTTTACTCTTGATAATGATCCCTTTTTCATTAGTTTGAAAATCACGTGCTATGTTAGCTTCCTTTTTCTTACTATAAAGAGATAAATGATATCTAACAAAGTACTATTTTGTCCATCAATGTTTCTGCACAACGTTTAACACGTTTTTTTATTGAATTAAAACCTAATTGTGAGTTATTTCCCTCCAAATTTTGGGTTTTATGTACGAAGAAGTCCAACTGAACCTCACAAAGTCATTTTAAGTGCTCGATTACCTTCAATTATTGCCTAAATGATATATAACAAGTGCTTCGCTGAATGTAAACTCAATTTCCAATCATTTTCCTCTAGACTTTGAGTTTTGAGTACAAGTGTAACGTTTAAAATCGACTCTTTGAAAATTTTATTTTTTTGTTAACTCGATAGTATATATTCATCACTTACCTTCGTCTTGAATCTCATAAACATGGATGATGTAACCAAAATGGTAGGCATGACTAAAGTGCTCAAAAAATGTCAATCCTCGCTAAATTCAGTAGCTTACATTCCTGTAGAATCCTATAAACGGGATAAGGAACCAAAATTAGGGTTTGACAAAGTTAGACCATCTTTAGAGTTTTTTATAGTCGTTATCTAATTTTTCTTCATGAGAAATCGGAAAAAAAAAATTTTGGTCGACGGCTTGGTGACACTCATGAAAGGGCAATATCATTTTTTTTCTTATGCATAGCTAAATAATGGTCTCTATTTAAAATCTTTGGGTAGTTAAGAAAATATGATTTTTTACCATTTTATTTAATAAATTATAAATTTTCCTGATTCTTACACGTGTCAACAAAATCATCTCACAATGTATTCCTAGTACTGCGCCTATGTATAGTCATAGTACAATATAATAAATTATGTTACTTGGAAAAAATAAATGCATCTCTAACGAAGAGCTAATTCATAATGAGTACATGAAATAAATATAGTCCCAAGATAAAATTTCAAATAATCCATTTTTGGAAATATATAGCAAAATATTTATTTTTTATGACTTTTTAAAAATCATATAAATGAAGAAAAACCAAGAAAAATGATAAAAAAAAATTAAAGTACAAACAAATTGACCATGTTAAACCTAAAAGTGTGGTTTGAGTAAGGGTCCATCGAGGTTCGTTCGCGGTCCAGACGCATGGGCTCGGTCGTGAAGCAAAAGAGGCACCAATGACCTTAATTTCTCAGTCGCTCGCCATCGATAACGACATTGGTTTCCTAGTTGATGGACATCGATCGTCACCCTCATTTCCCGATTGATGGCCATCGATCGTGACACTCATTTCCTGGTCACTAGCCATTGGTTGCAACCCTGATTTATCGGTCGTGACCATGACTTACTGGTCGCTGGCCATATGCCATGACCCTGATTTACCAGTCGTTGGTCATCATTTGCGACCCTAATTTCACGTCGTTAGCCATTGGTTGTGACCATGATTTCTTGGTCGAAGCCTTGACCCTGACATTATTGGTCACATCTCTCGGTTGAACAGACGGGTGTGAAGTTTGAATCCTCGGTCGCGGCTTCGGTCAGGAGATTAATTTTTTCGGTTGAAAACTAGGCTAGATCCCTCAGTCGAAAAGTGAAAAGGCACATGGGTTTTCTTGGTCAAAAATCGGGTCATAGACCCTCAATCTCGGCCGTGGTTCATGTCGGAAAACAGGTTGAGGTGACTCCTTTTTTATATTTTTTTTATTGGATTGAATGAACCTTGACTTTAACAACAATAATAACCAATCCCAAATAACTAATACAAGATCAATTCATGTTTTAGAAAAACAAACATGAAGCTTCTATGAAATTTTATAAACTTGAGCTTTTTACATAATTTAACACCTTTAGGAAACATGTTTAAATGATTGGATGTACCCCAAACTTAAATGCACTCAAAATATAAATCTTAAAACCGAAAATAGATTTTTTTTTAAAATTTGGTCGTTTCATGTTTATTTCATGTCAATTGAATAAAACTATATAGAAACCACATACCAAGCTATGCATGTCACTTTTACGACTTCCAGGATAAACCTATGTGACTCGATCATTCATTTGATCGACAACTGACGATAATTCATCCCATGATATTATGCAAAAAAAAAAATTTAATGAGATACAATGTGATATGATGTTTCTTTTGCAGGTTTAATTCATCATACACGAGAAAGATTCCAACGAGGATCAACATCTTCACGTGGTGTCTTACTATTTCATTAAAATAATAATTGTAGATTCGTGATCGTAAATCAGTTCCTATTTGTCAAGCTTGGACATGTGTTCTACTAAGAGATCATACTTTTTCTAAATTTTGTTCAAGGGGATATTTTGTAGACACTCGATTTCTACACCCAAATATAGAATTTAAAATAATTTTGGGTCAATATGATATTCATACTTGATTTCTAACATGAAATTATATTAAAATAATTAATTTACAAATTTAAAAGCTCCCTATAACTTCTAAAAAAAAATTGAATACATTTTAAGCAATCAATCTTCTTGTACTTCGACTTATATACAAATTTAAATTACTTGTTGTTCTTGTTTTGATCTTTTTTTTTACGTTTGATTTTTTCAATTGGTTATGCATTAGAGTTCTAAATCACCTAATTAAATTTCCTACTTAATTGTAATAATCTAATTGGATTAAATAAAGAAACACCTAATCTAAACTAAATTTATATACACCTCATTTTTACACCCCTAAAATAAAAATAAATCTACCTGGTCTGTCTTGTATGATGATCATAATTGATTGTTGTACTGGGAGACCAAAGACAAAAGCATCATTTAAAAACTAGCCCTATTTTCCCTTTTGAACTTGGTGCAAACATTGATTTTTCAAAATGCTCAATATTTGGATGAGTCATATCTTCAAATTTACTAGTTCGGAAAATCATAAATTTTGGGTATTTATTGTTATTTGTCAAAATGTAAAAAAAAAAACTATTTTAATGGTCTTTTTTGTGCTAAATGTCATTTTCATACAAACTCGGAACTTGGGAGACCTTAAACGTTTTGATTAACTAATTCAAAAAATTATGAATTTTGAGTATAATATTGCTAATGACAATTTTGTATATAAGTCTTTCAATGCGAGTCAACTATGTTAAGTCCATTCAAACAGACGGGATAACTTCATTGTTACCTCAGTGGATGTTATACATGTAATAACTCATGGAGAATTCTTCACATAGTGTGTTCGGGTTGAAGGAAGACCAACCATGACCCTAACTTCTAAAAATCGTCTAGACCTTAATGCTTGATGGATTTGGATGATATTTGATGTTTTTTAAAGTTTGGAGAGTCCTCTACAAGATTGTTTTATCATAATATTGGATTAACACTCTAGGTCGCGAGGATTTGTCGATGCAAGACAAGATGTTTAATATAGGGTCAAACAAAACATACATTTGATTTAAAATTCATAACTCGGGCCATAAGGTCTCAAAAATGAATTTCTACCTACGGTAGGAAAGTTGAGACACACCCTAACCGAATAGAACCGGTCCCAGGTAGTCATTCAACGGTTAAGGTGGTCTACACATCTACACAAGTTGATGCAAATACACTAGTTTCATTCCTTGAACGAACTGAAGCTAGTTGCGACTTCAAAATTCATATTATTTGATTTACCCAAACATTTGTGGTTAAATGAGCTACCATTTAAAATCTCTTTGAGTTGGCTTTCCAAAGACACTAGAAGCGCTCGCAGTTCTTCCGAAACCCATATTAGGTCGCTCGTAAGCTAACATATCAAATTAATAGTCAATGACATTCTATCGAAGATGCATGGATCTATGATATGTCTTGACATTGGTGAGAAACATAAGAGTTGTAGATACCTATCTCACCTTTACAACAAGTGCAAGATCAGTCTGAATGATGGGCTGAGTAATTCTCTAAAGCATGTTAGTCTTGGTTGAAAAAAACTTGTTAAAGACCGAACTAGAAAATGTTGACTGTAAAAAATCACAACTCGGGCTACAAGGAATGAAACTGGGTGATTCAAGTTGGAGATTGAAGGTTGACCTATTACCTACAAGGGACACTTGACTAAAACTCACCTTAAGGTCCAAGTGAGTCCTTAGTTGACTTGTTGAACCGATAGCCAATGAAACCGACTTACCCCTTCCTTAGGGTATTTAAACTAATTTTCTTTAAAAATGAGGCAATTAACATGAGGTTGATAATTTCGTTAAATTCCAATAAGAGAACATTTGGGAGAGACTTGAGTGTGTTTCATAGAACAAGAGAGATTAAAGAGAAACGACTAGAAGATTTCTAGTGAGCTTCTATATTTTTCGATAGGCACATTGATGGGATCGGGATCGCCAATAGTGGACCGGGGTCCGGCTAAATGAGAACTCTTACACACTCACAACGTTTGGCGCTAATCTGATTAAGAATTAACATCGGTCTAAACACTACATAGTCTATCACAAGCTCTTGATCTGGGTTCAAGTGCGGAAGTAGCTTGTTTCAGCCTGAAGTAACACACAAATCGGATAGAAAGAAGAATGAGGAAGGATCGGTTGAAGTAAGAAGAAATCGGTTAGGATAATAAAATGACCGGAAATGATAAAGAACACAAGACAAGGATTTTATAGATGTTCGGAGATAAAACCCCCACGTCACCCATCTTCTTAAACAACAAGAAGGATATTCGCTAGGAATATTAAAACACAATACAACACTCGTTCGAGACTTATTTACTGCTCGATATTCACTTTACAACTCTCACACAAAATAATAATACACTTGATTCACAAATACAACTTAATGCTTGTTGTTCTTTTGAAAGATAAAGATCTCAAGATTGTTCAAAGAGTTGTATTTCTTGATGTTAGGCTGTCCAAGGATCAAGATATGTATTCAGTTCTTCAGCTTCCTCCTTTTATAGTAGAAATATGAAAACGGTCATATTTCTCTTTCTGACTTGCATTTAATGTGGTTGGTACAGTTGGTCAAAAGGAGTCGTATAGCATTTAATGTAGTTGAAGCTTCCCAAGGCATAATGCAACGCCGACTCAAACTAGGTAACTACTTACTTGAACACTATACTCTGACAGTTGTACTCTTGACGGTTACCTGCTTCTTGAAAACTACTTTTGAGCTTTATACCAACTCAGGTAACTATTCATCTAACAATTACCTACTGCTTGTAGACTTAATAGTAGACTTGTATCAGAACGAAAGTGACACATTTTGATCCTTTGAAGATCTTCCTCTGCACATTTCCAAAGAATATTTGTTCGCACAGAACTGCCAATTTCCAACATTTCCATGTCTTGATTTAAATATCCCCATTGTAAATGTTTGTTGGCTAATGATTATCCGGAAGTAGAACCATTCGGACACATATCGATTTGTTGATAGAAAGTCGGTAGATTGGTTCTACCGCTTAGTAAAGGAAAACCGATTTCTGATAATATGTTCACCGATTCTGAATTTTAAGTCGGACCGGTCTTTGATGAGATAATTCAATTAAGTTGATTTCGGTTTGATGATATGACCGGCCAAAAATGTGACCGCTCCTTGTACCTGCACATAAAATTGAATTTAATTAAGTTCTGTAGATAGTTATTTACTTATTAATTAACTATCTAATTTATCTAACAATTTCTTCTTTTTTGATTATTTAAGTTAAATATTCAAAACCCTGTAATCATTGGACGGTTTAAAGAACTTATTTTTATTTGGCCGGTTAGAACGCGGTTTAATTTAAAGATAGAGTTTTGAGAAAAAAATTTGTGTGAAAAATTTTGTATGTTTAACACACATTCACATATAGCTTCCGGAAAATGAGGTTATATAATTCGGATTTTGTTAGTTGACCCGAAAGGGACGTACAACCCTGTTAGATAAAGGAAAAATTGTTAGATTAACTTAAAGAATTAATAAGGGGAAATTAAGATTAGAAGGAAATAAATTAATTAAGATAAACATTTTAATTAAACTTTAGAATAATTAATTAAGTCATAGTTTTATGATGCATTATAGTTTTGATGATGTGATTAAATAAAACTAAGTCCTATAAATTCTAATGCGCATGTAAAACTAAGAAAGCCCGGACAGACGTCTCAACAGCTGTGCTGTGAAGAAAGCGTAGGCAGACGTCTGGGTAGACGTCTCAACAGCTGAGCTATAAAGAAAGCACGGACAGACGTCTCAACAGCTGAGTTGTGAAGAAAGCACAGGCAGACGTCTGGGAAGACGTCTCATCAAAAGTGCTATGAAGAAGTGCGGGTAGACGTCTGGGTAATTGTCTCAATAGTAGAGCTGTGTAGAAAGCACAAGCAGAGTAATATTGTCAAGATGCGTGGGTAGACAGACGTCTGGGAAGACGTCTCAACTGTTGGGCTGCTGAGCAGCAGGCAACTAAGAAGCTGAACAGCTGAGAAGCTAAACAGCATGCAACTAAGCAGCTTCATCAGCAGACTGATGCAATAGCAGGTAGCTAAGAAGCTTCATCAGCAGACTGATGCAATAGTTGAGTACGTTATCAACTGATTGCCACATCAGCTGAATACGACAAAATGTTGATCCATCTCTCTTCTCTTCCATGAACGAATATTCCTTTGTCATGCGCACTAAAATCCCATACGCCAGGAGTACGACGAACGTACCAGGTGCCATGTATCCATATAATAGATTTGACCATTGCCATAAATCAAATATATAAAGGCAGCAAAGCACAACGGTGAATCACTTGATCACCTGATTTTTAGACTCTTGATTTCTTGAATCAACTTACTCTCTCTAGATCATTTATTATCAAGTGTATTATATAATTCACTACGTTAAGTTGAGAGATAATTTACTAGATTACCTGATAGTCATTAACAATGTGTTGTAAGTTGAATAGATGGTGGTCTGTTCAACAGAGTCTGAGAACTAGGAGTTCAGAATAGACAACTGTCAAGTCCCGAGTTCTGACTGGGTTTGTGTAGGCGGTATACAAATCAAAGTCTTCTAATGAAAATCCTTCTAGAAATAGAAGAAGGGTGATGTACGAGTTATATCTCCGAACATCCATAAAACTTCGTGTGTTATTTCATTTCTGCATTTTACAATTGTTTATTTGCCGCTTCAAATATAGCAAGCATTTCCGCACTTTAATCTGTTGAAGAGCTTGCGAAGATTTGTGAAGAATAGAAACAGATTCTTAATCTCTAAGAGGATTAAAATCTAATTGAAAGTGATTTTTAGTTCACCAATACTCAATACCCTACTATTGTTGTACTCAATCCTAACAAGTGGTATCAGAGTAAGGTTTTCTATTCTCAAGTAAAGCAGATACCTGAATCATGTTTATCCTAAACAAAATTCCAATGTTCTTAAAAGAAGACTATGATGACTAGAAGATCATAATGCAAGCTCATTTGGCCGCTTAAGATGATGATATGTGGTATGTCATCATTGATGGTCCAATGAAAATTATGAAAGTCATCACAACCACAACTTCAACCGACGGAGATCCAGAGATGAAGGAGAAACCAAGATTTGATTGGACTGCTGAAGATAAGAGGAAGGCTAACCTCGAAAACGTGGCCAAAGACAGTTTATACAAGATGCTGGACAAGAACATGTTCAGCAAAATCAAGTCATTCTCTACTACCAAAGTGATCTAGGAGAAGGTGACTCAAATCTATGAAGGCAACTCAAGTGAAAGTGAGGAAGAAAGTGTCAAATGCTTTATGGAAAACAATAATGAGGTATTTGATTTCACTTCTGACGAGTTCACTCGAGATGATCTAACTACTACAGTCAATGAGTACAAGAAACTGTCAGATTCTTTTAATGAAATTAATTTGAAAAACAAATCTGACTATACAAGTTTTTCAAAACAAAATAATGAATTAGAAATTTTAAAGAACAAAATAAATGAGCTCTCAGTTGATAATGAGAAGCTCAAAGAAATAATTCAAATTCTTTCGGCTGAAAATGAAAGATTAAACTATGTGGTTAGTTCTTGGACGAAATTTGGGAATGCTCTCGAGCAGCTACTTAAGCAGCAAAGGCCCGCCGGACATAAGTCCGGTTTAGAATATACTGAGAGCAATCTAACTGAATCCAGTAAAAAGTTAAATCCTGTGAAGGCAAGCTTAATCCCATAAGCCTTGTCAAGGGAAATTTAACGGATATTAGAATTAATCATATCTGTGATGACTTGACTTTAAAATATGAAACTAAATATGATAAACCAACGTCAAGCTAGCTAAAATCCAAGAAAAAGGCAGCCAGCTGACCTAGCAAGCAAAAACTTGATAGAAAGTCAATAAGTTTGATAAAAATCATCTTCTGAAGTCAAGGGATCATCAGCTAGCAAAATGAATTATGTCAAACTTAAAATAAACATACAAAATCGGAGATCTATAAAAATAATTCAAGTATGGATCCCCAAAGGGCTAATCCACCATGGACCCAAGTGATTTTGGGTACCAGAGCTATAAATAATTATAAGTGCAGGTAGAATAGGACAATAGTGTGGAAGATTAAGTATGACATCTAGAGAGTGGCTGCTCCAGGCATATGACAAGCAACAACTCACTACTGACAAAATATATCTCCACAAAGCCACTCCCTAAGACTAAGTTTTCTTACTTTATAAATATTTTAGGATAACTAGATTTAAATTAATTAAATTGATGCATAAATTTAGGGGAAATTTTGATAGTCAGCTGATAAGCTAGATATGTTGAAACAATTGTCTCTAACTCAACTGAAGTACAAGGCATGCGGACTGCATGATGCGTCAACTATCTTAGTGAGTATCAGTCGACTACTCTTCAGCTGAGTAGAATAGCATTTTGATCTTATCAAAGATGTTGATGGTGTTAAAAATGGGGGAAACCTATAGTAGAGGGGGAAGAACAAGCAGGGGAAGCCTATACAAGGAGGAAGGGGAGTTTGGGAAAGCCTTCTCCTCTAAAGAGAAGTCTAGAATATAGCTTGAATTAAATCATCCTCAGAAATAGGTTTGAATAATTCTAACTTAACTTTATGTATTTTTGAAACACCTATTCTTATGACTTAGTTTTAACATCATCAAAAAGGTGAAAATTGTTAGATAAAGGAAAAATTATTAGATTAAGTTAAAGAATTAATAAGGGGGAATTAATATTAGAAGGAAATCAATTAATTAAAAGAAATGGTTTAATTAAACTTAGAATAATTAATTAAGGCATAGTTTTGATGATGTGTCATAGTTTTGATGATTTGATTAAATAAAACTAAGTCCTATTAATGTTCATGTAAAACTAAGAAAGCGCGGGCAGACATCTGGGTAGACGTCTCAGCAGCTGAGATGTGAAGAAAGCACAGGCAGATGTCTCAACAGGTGATTTGTGAAGAAAGCGCGGGCATACGTCTGGGAAAACTTCTCAACAATTGAGCGGTGAAGAAAGCACATGTATACGTGGTAGTGCTGTGAAAAAGCGCGGGCAGACATTTGGGCACACGTCTCAACAACTGAGGTGTGAAGAAAGCATAGGCAGATTTCTGGGCAGATGTCTCTATAGTAGTGATGTGAAGAAGCGCATGTCGATTTATGGGAAAACGTCTCAATAGCTAGGCAGTTGAGCAAAAGGTAGTTGAGAAGATGAACAACAGGCAACTGAGAAACTTCATTAGAAGACTGATCCAACAGTTGAGAACGTTATCAGCTGAGTGCCACGTTAGCTGTATACGACAAAATGTTCATCCAACTCTCTACTCTACCATGAACAAATATTCCTTTGTCGTGTGCACTAAAATCTCGTATGTCTGGCGTACGACGAACGTATTAGGTGTCACGTATCAACTGAATAGATTTGACCGTTACCATAAATCAAATATATAAATATAGCAAAGCACAATGGTGAATCACTTGATCACTAGATTTCTAGACACTTAATTTCTTGAATCAACTTACTCTCTCTATCTTATTTATTCTCTAGTGTATTATATAATTCTCTACGTTAAGCTGAGAGATAATTTACTGGACTACCTGATAGTCATTAATAGTGTGTTGTAAGTTGAATAATCGATGTTCTGTTCAACAGAGTGTGATAGATAAGTATTGAGAACATGCAACTGTTAAGTCTTAGAGTTCTAACTAAGTTTGTGTAGGCGCTATACAAATCAAAGTCTTCTAGTAAAATCCTTCTGGATATAGAAGAAGGGGTGGTGTAGGAGTTTTATCTCCGAACATCCATAAAACTCCGTGTGTTATTTCATTTATACATTTTAATATCGTTTATTTTCCGTTTCAAATCTAGCAAGTATTTTCGCACTTGAATCCGTTCAAGAGCTTGCGAAGATTTATGAAGAATAGAAACATATTCTTAATCTATTATAGGATTAAAATCTAATTGAAAATGATTATTAGTTCAAAAATACTCAACCCCCCTACTATTGTTGTACCGGATCCTAACAAACCCAATATCCATAAAACTCAAAATCATTTCATTAATAACTAGGGAGAAGACAAGAAATGCCTCTTGGGTCTCAAGTTGGCATATGAAAAAGGGGAAACTAAGCTAGAAGTTGTTGGTGATTCTAACTTGGTTATATCCCAAGCCAATGGCATATTGCAAGTGAAAGGGGAAATCTTGAAATCCTACCACGTTCACTTGACCAAATTCATGAACAAATTTGATCAAGTATCATTTGTTCACGCTCCCAGAAGTCAAAATCGTTTTGCGGATGCTCTGCTTACTTTGTTAGCCTGACCGAATCAAAGTCAAACCTCTAAAAATCCGACAAATCCAACAACCTTCTTTTGAATCAGGGGTTGTCACTTCCTATGAGAATGTTGCTAAACCATGGTATTATATTCTATAGAAGCACATTGAGTATGGATAATACCCTTCTATTTTCTGACCAAAGGAACGACATGCGTTGCGCCAATATTCCATCAACTACGCTTGAATTGCCAATAGACTTTATTGTCGATCTTTCGATAGTCAAAATATATTTTACATAGGCAATACTAAGTCCAAGAGGATCATGGAAGAAGTGCATGTAGGGACATGTGGCCTACCCAAGAATGGAATGGCTATATCCAAGAAAATACTTCGTCTATGATATTATTCGCAAAACCTAGAACAAAAATGTGTGAGTCATGTAAGGAGTTGTCATCAGTGCCAAATCAATGCTAACCTAAAGCATACACTAGCCTCGCTCCTCTATAACATGACATCCCCAGACCCTTTTCCACATGGGGAATCGACATAATCGTGAAAATCTATCACACACGTCAAATGAACAAGAGTTCATACTCGTGGTTATAGACTACTTTACCAAATGGGTTGAAACAGCCTCTTACATAGTCTTGAAATCATCTCAAGTGGGAATGTTCATCCGAAATAGCATCATCGCTAGATATGGAGTTCCTCATGCCCTGATTTCAGACAATAGTCGACACTTTCAAGGAAAAGTATTGCAATTGCTCGACGAATTCAAGATCAAGCACCACAAATCATCGTCATATAGAACCCAAACTAATGGTGCGGTCGAAGCGACAAACAAAAACGTGATTAGGATCATCAAGAAGATGACCAGCCCGTATAAAGATAGGCACGAGAAACCGCCATATGTCATATAGGGATATCGTACAACCACTCGAACATCAACGGACAAAACTCTCTACTTTCTGGTTTACGACATGGACGTCGTACAACCCTCCAAAATCTAGATTCCAATTCTAAGAGTGCTCTTAGAGATCCACGTCATAGAAGAAGACTAACTTAAATCTCGATATGATCAACTGACATTAATGGAAGATAAGTGGTTGAACACTTTATGAAAAACCCAAACCTACCAAAAATGCATGTTCGACCCTAATGGGAAGGACCCTTCCTACTTAATAAAATCCTCTCTAGAAGAGTTGTTCGCCTATCTAATCTAGAAGGTGAAGAGTTTATTATGCCAAGAAATCTCGATGCACTTAAATATATTTTGTATATTATCAAGAATCATTGAATGGTTTAAAGATCTACCTCAAAAGAAGTTTATCTCAATAGAATACAATCCTATGTTTTGTATAACTTGCAACATGGACAAAGTACTCAAGGTCCGAACTACGGAGACCCGACTCTTCTATTGTAGAAAAATAAAATCGAGAAGATACATAGACAACCTGCATGTTTGCGGGCCCGGTATCAAATATCTAAATAAAACCCCTAGTCCCTTCCTCAAAAGAAAGAAAAAATTTTGAGAAAGGAAGAAAATCTTGATCCCATCCTAGACCTGATGTTTCAGATTTTAGGAAACAAGTAGAGGCATAGCCAAGAGCATCGCTTCTATTCGATTGATATTCTCAAAAGCAAAACGAGGATTTTACAATGAACCCGAAAAGTGATGCTCAAGGTCCCAAATTGAGAAAGTACACTTAATCGTTACTTTTGTGAAAGAATGAGAGGTTTGAAACACATACTTTGGGAAGAAAAAACAAAAAATAAAATGTTAGAAAGAGAACCGGAATAAACTCCAAAAATCTCTAAAATATTGAAAAATGTTCATGTGTTGGTTGAGGTATTGAAATTACCCTTCGTGCTTACTCAGACTCTAGTCTTGATTGTTATGGCAATAGTATAATGTTTCAATTCTACCAGATACACCCCAGGAACGAAGAAAAAAAAGGCTCAAGTGGTTGAGGTATTGATATTACCATCCGCAGCCTACCCAAGATATGAATCTTGATTGCTATGACAAATGCATGGATGTAACGATTTTACCAGATACACCCGCGAGCCAATAAAAAAGAGAGAACAAATGGCATATGAAAACCCTAAGTAGAAAGTAGAAAGCCTCTCCCAAATGTTTTTGTGATGAGTCAAATTTTAAGAAATGAAGTTCAGAGCTGAGCAACCAAAAATAAGTTGCACTCTTTTATCAAAAGGTCAAAGTGTTGACCGAATTCATGGAGGGTTATAATCATGGATAATCGTTTGTACACGAGATCGAATTTATAGCCGATATTTTGAAAATTGGGGAAAAAGAAATCTTGCTCGTCAATGAAACAAAAATCATCATAAAGGACGGAAAAGATGTTCAAAATCTAGCCCTGAATACGTTTCGAATCCGAAAACGTCATTATTCAATTCAAAGGATAAAGGTTCATTCCAATCTAGAAACAAAAAGAGATAAACAAGGATAGGAACTTGGAAATAAATGTTTATTTATCTAAAAGCATGAGTCATTTATCCATAAATAAAGCTAAAACTATTTCCTAACGAGTTTCAACTAACTGTGAAGGACACTTTGAAAAATAAAGGGAAACAAGGATTTTGTTGAAATATTTTCTTACAAGGCATCGAGCCGCGACCGATACTACAAAAGAAAAATAAGTAAAATCGAGTCTCCTACACCTATTTATTGATAGGTACGCGAAATCGTTCGTACACGATTCTACCAGTAAACTAATTTGTTGATAAGTGTGAGAAATCGTTCGTACATGATTCTGCTAGTACATTCTATCTATCGGTAGGTGTGAGAAATCGTTCGTACACGATTCAATCTGCAAACCCTATTTATCGATAGGACAAGACATTATTTGTACATAATTTCATTAGAAATTCTATCTATTGTTATGTACGAGAAATCGTTTGAACAAGATTCCATCTGCAAACCCCATTTATCAATAGGTCAAGACATAATTTGTATATGATTTCGTTATAAACCCTTTTGGTCAATAGATCAAGATGTTGTTCATATACAACTCTTTTAGAAAACATATATACTGATAAGTGCGAGAAATCGTTCGTATAAGATTTAGACAGTAAACCTTAATATGTGGATGTACGAGAATTGTTTGTACATAATCCTGTCAATAATCCCTATATGTTGATAGGTACGTGAGATTGTTCGTACACAATCTCGTCTAAACACTATCTATTGATATGTCAAGACATCATTTGTACACAATTCTGTCAGTAAACCCTATCTATTGATATGTGCGAGAAATCATTCGTACACGATTCTGTATAGTAAACCCTATTTGTTGATAGATGCGAGAAATCATTTATACATGATTCGATATAGTAAACCTTATTAGTTGATAGGTGCGAAAAATCGTTCATACACGATTCTGCCAATAAACCCTATATGTTAATAGGTGCGAGAAATCGTTCCTACACGATTCCTCCAATAAATCCTATATGTCGATAGGTGTGAAAAATCGTTCGTACACGATTCCATCAACAAACCCTATTTGTCGAATTGTCGAGACATCATTTGGATATGGTTATGTTAGAAACCCTATATGTTGATAGGTGCGATAAATAATTTATATATGATTCGGCTAACGCCCTATCTCCGATAGGTATTCCCCTACTACAACATTAATACAATCAAAAGAATTGCCAAACCAAGCTCTATCTTTCGATAGATCCTCCAAAGCCTTGTATGTAGACAAGCCAAAAGACCATATGTATATGATCTAAAATAAAACTCTATCATTCAAACAAGTATTTCCAAACCCTGTCATCCAAATAGGTAAATCAAACCCTATCCCTTAATAGGTCCTCAAACAAAACCCTATCATTCAAATAGGTATTTCAAACCCTATCACTCACATATGTACTTAGTTAAACCCTATCTCTTGAAAAGTACACAGTCAAAACTCTATTGTTCAATAGGTACATCTCCCAAATTTCAAAATCATTAAGCCTTGTTTGTTAATAAGCAAATAGATCATTCGTACATGATCCCGATCAAACCCAATCACTCCACATGTAATCAAACCCTGTTATTTAAATAGGTTTCTCTGAATTCCATCTTTCTTAATAAGCATCAAGCCTTGTCCAAACTCCAAACCCTGTCACTCGATCATTTGTACATGATCTTGTCCAAACTCCAAACCCTGTCACTCGATAGATCCTTGAACAAAGCCCTATCACTCGATAGGTAACCAAATCACATCTCCTTATTGCACACTCAAGTAAACCATATCTCTTGATAGGTACTCAGATAAAAACCCTATCATCCGAATAGGTATTCCAAACCCTATATCTAGATAGGTATTTAAGTTTTGTTTGTCGATAGGCATAATGATTATTTGTATATAATCCTGTTCAAATCCTATCTTCATATAGGTAATCTCACAAAATTTTGTTCAAAATCCTATCTCGGGATAGGTACCCCACTGAAGTTATTGTTCTATAATACTGTTTTTACCGATTCCGTTCAAAATCATATCTTTCGATAGGTACCCTTATGATGTTTTATTACCAAGTACTGTTACTAAAGCCTATTTGTTGATAGCACCATGATCATTTATACATGATCATTCTCAACCTCACTTGTGAGTGATTTTAATGGAAAGTTTGTTAACTTTCAGGATAAACATTGACGATACCATGATCATATTTATGATCACCCCTAAGAAGTTACTTGTTAGTAACCCACATGAAACATTACTAGAACTTTCATGTTCTCTGCATGTCCAATAGCGTTAACCTTTAGTCATTTATACATGACTAAAAAATGAATCATCTATCGATATTAATGCCAGACAGGAATTGATGTTTCAATACCTATAATTACCCTTACCCCATGAATTTTATTGATGTTGTTAGGATCGAACACAACAATAGAAGGGGGGTGAATATTGTTGTCCTATTTTTCACTTAAATGCGATTTTAATCCTGTTAAGGATTGAAAATCTGTTTCTATTCTTGGATCAAAAGACCCTCAAAAGTGGGGTCATCTCAAAACTAACCCTACTAAAATCAATTTGCAAAAATAACCTTTTTTAAATTCGGACCATTTTACCCTTACTATTTTTTTCTTGTTAACCTCTTTTCCCCCATTTATCATTTCTTCTTTCTCTCTTCTCCGGGCGACCGTTTCTCTACCTCCCCTTCTCATAATGGTTTGAAATGGTGTGAGTTCTGAGATCAGTATATTGCATTTTGCGTGGTACGCAAATTTCATTTTGTGTGGGTACGCAAATGGCATTTTGCGTGGGTACGCAAATTCCGAGAATGCAATTTGCATGGATACGCAAATTACTAATTGAATTTGCGTGGGTATGTAAATTGTATTTTTCACTTTGTGTCCCCACGCAATTTGCATTTTATCTTGGTTTACGTTTGACATTGTGTATATGACATTAATCTAACAAATTATTTCTTTACAGATGGAACCAACCGAAACCATTATTAATAATTTTACTAGACGTGTTTCATAGAAATCCACCAACACTAGCTTGACAATGATAAAGGAGAGGTTTACTAACCATGATATTTTGGATAGGGCTTTGTAGACCCAATTCTAGTATTTATTCAAATCCCCGACAATATTTTTCTTATGAACCATACTCCATCAGACGCTCATCAGGAAAATCAGCTCAAATTCAAAGGAGATAAGGTTCTTGGTCAATGGTGAGGAGGTCTGCTGGGGCATGAAGGATTATTCATTGGTGACAGGCCTCAACTTTGGCAGATTTCCTTTGGTGGAAAACATGGAGGTTGAAGAATGTCCACCCTTTTATACGCAAATATATTAAGGGTAAAATAGATGTTAGAGTGAGAGAGGTTGAAGTCATTTTTGTCGAACGCTCTGATAAGGAGGATTCATGGAAGATGTGGCTCATATTCCTCATTTACAAGTATTTGTTCGCAGCTGATAATAGGAGGAAGATTAGTTTGAAAATCTTTCGCATAGTGGAGGACATGGAGATGTTCCTCCAATTTCCATGGGGAAATGTGTTCTTCAGAGCAACTCTGAAGGGTATTGACAAAGATATGAAATACCTCCGAGGTTATATCTCCCCAAGAAAAAAACCTGGAAGAAGAAAAACGTACGCTTATACTTTACATGGGTTTGCACTAGCCTTCCAAGTGTGGACCTATGAGCTTATCAATACATTTGTCCCCAATTTTGCGGAAATGACATGACAAGATCCTAAAAGCCTAAGGATATTGCTCTATACATCCTACATGAGTTATTCCCTCCATTAGGTATTCACGGTCCTCCAAAAGTGCAATGTTCTCAGCAAAATTGATGAGTGTGAGGAGGAGAAGAGGAAGTACTATAGGGAGGACTTTGAAGATATGCGAGACAACATTTATGATGAATTATTTGAATTGGATGGGAAAAAGAGAAAAAATGAAGAAGATGAAAGACTCCCAAACCGCCAACCAAGAAGAGGAGACTTATTAGTCCTCAGCTCCCCAACCCTGAATTTACCGATGAAACTAGCCAAGACAGCTCTCGGCAAGTCCCTTCTGCGATGACTCCTCAAACTAATCAAGACAATTCTATATCTAGTGCACCAATTGAGTGTCTCAAACCCATACTGATGCCAAACTTGATGAGATGACAAAGAATGTAAATGAGATAAAATTGAAATCAAGCTAATCAAGAAAAATCAACATTTTATAATCACATTATTGGGGAAATAAAAGAACAAGAGAATGTTGATTTGATGAAAGAGTTTAAGGAGACTGATACTGCACTTGATACAGAGAAGAAGAAGGAGAATAAGAGGTAGGAGAGGAAGGATATGAAGAAGAGGAGGGAGGATGAGGGGAGGAATGAGATGAAGAAGAGGAAGGAGGATGATGAGATGAAGAAGAAGGAGGAGAGGCTGATGGAGTTGGCCAAGAGGAGGAAGGAAGTTGAGTTGGCCAAGAAGAGGAAGACGAAGGTGGAGATGACCAAGAAGGTAGATTTGCGCACCACGCCCAATTTAATCTAATTTTTTGATTGTGTAGGAAGAGGAGGAGAAAGAGGAAAAGGAAGAGGAGGATAATAAGGTAGATTTGCGCAACATGCACCACACACCACCCTAAAAGAATATTAATCTAATTTTTTGATTGTGTAGTAGGAGGAGGAAGAGGAGGAGAAGAAGGTAAATTTGGGCACCACGAAACACGCTAAATGTATATTAATATAATTTTTTGATTGTGTAGGAGGAGGAATAATAGGAGGAGGAGGAGATGGCCAAGAAAGTTGATTTGCGTCCCACGCCCCAAGAATATTCCATTTTGCCTCCCACGCAAATTGCATTTTGATGGTAAAGAGGAGAACACTGAGGAGAAGACTGTTGAGAATGAGGAGAATGATGAGAAGAAAAATGAAGAGAAGAAAAATGAAGAGAAAACTGAGGAGAAGAATGAGGAAAAGACTGTTGAGAATGAGGAGAAAAAGTGGAGGAGAAGAATGAGGAGAAGACTAAGTTGAGAATGAGGAGAAGAAGGAAGAGGAGAAGGCTGAGGAAAATTTTAAAGAATTGACTCCATCAAAATTTGTTGGAAAACACTTTCGAACATATTTTATATATATATTATTTCAGCTATTGAGTGTTCAGCTAAATGGGAATGAAAAAAATTAACATACCCATTTTGATGGCGATGATGCTTGTCGGTCGGGTCTATAGTTGAATGCGTCCGTGGTCCGACGATGTTGCTGGAGTCGGGGAACCTATTTTCGTCCTCCGACTTTGCAGGTGGGTCTCGTCGTCCTTCGGTATTACTTGGAGAGTTAGGGAGATGAGAAGGGGAGGGAGAGTGGGGAGAGCAACGGTCGGGGAAATTTGATAATATGACCCTAAAAAAACCAAGCTATTTTGAAATTTAACCTCAATAATAATTCTTTTGTTTTTTAACCTTTTTTTATAAATTTTTCCAATTTTACCCCTCAATAACCTTTTCATTTTTTAATTTTTTTTTCTTTTTCTTTTCTTTTCCTTTCCCTCTCTCCTCTCATTCACTACCCTCCGTTGGTCCCCCACCACCCCCCATCCCCCACATGTCCCCCATTTCCCAAACATTCCCGATTCCCCCAATCACCTTTCTTCTTCCTTTCCACCGCGACCCCACCACCCTCCCTTCCCCCAACTGCCAGCCACCGTAGTCCGAGGGAGACCAACTGCCGCCACGCCAACGACACAGCTCTACGACGCCTGAGACCCAACTAAGACCCCGCGACGAGACCATCTAAATGGGTACGTTCATTTCTATCAATCTCATTTCATTCACGTTATGGTTGAATGGCTGTCAATGTTATGGTTGAAATGCTGGGAAATGCTACGTAAACGAAATGCTGTCAAAATCGGTCCACGCCCCACGCCCAACCCCCACGCCCCACGCATAATCTCCCACCTCCACACCCCACGCCCACGCCCCACGCCTTACCCCCACACCCCACGCCCTACCTCCACGCCCCACGCCCAACCCCCATGCCCCACGCCCTACCTCCACGCCCCACGCCCAACCCCCACGCCCCACGCCCCACGCCCAAGCCCCACGCCCCACGCCCAACCCCCACGCCCAAGACCCACGCCCCACGCCCAAGACCCACGCCCCACGCCCAAGCCCCACGCTCCACGCCAAAGACCCACGCCCCACGCCCAAGCCCCACGCCCAAGCCCCAATCCCCACGCCCAACCCCCACGCCCAACCCCCACGCCCCACGCCCAAGTCTCACGCCCCTCGCCCCACCCCCACGCCCACACCCCACGCCCAAGTCTCACGCCCCTCGCCTAAGACCCACGCCCAACCACCACGCCCAACCCTCACGCCCCACGCCCCACGCTCAACCACCATGCCCAACCCTCACGCCCCACGCCCCAGGCCCCACGCTCAACCCCCACGCCCCACGCCCAAGCCCCACGCCCCCCCACGACCCACGCCCAAGCCCAACGATCCATTTATGGTAGGTTTTCTTTTCTACACTAACATTTAAATTTCTATCAATTGCAGATTCCAATTTATATGTTAGCTGTTTTGTCCTATATGATGGTGAGTGGCTGAAAGATGATGAAGGTGTTAGTTCTTTTTAAGCAAATTATTTAGTAGGTGTGCATCTATCCCGAAATACTACATATGAAGAATTAACTGAAATCGTCTATGATGTTATTCGCGTGGACAAAGTGAGATATGATTTAGTGTTGAAAGTGAAGTATAATTGTCTTTTTAAAAGAGCTCCTCCTGCTGTTATCCGATGTGATAAAGATGTGATGTTCTATGTGCAACATATTTCGACTTCACACCAAGAGCAAAACACTCCTCTTTGTGTATCTTTACTAGAGAAGTCACAACCTTCACACCCAACGGATGAAATCCAAAGAGAGGAGGTTTCTGAATTTGAGCATGAAGATCCACTCCCCCAAAATGACATACACAATGCAGTAAATGAAGAACAACAAGTCCCATTTCTTCATCCGAGTGAATTGGTTGCTAGTACCCCCCCTTTTGAACCCAGGCCAGCCACTTCCCCTATGAGGAAAACATCCATTAATGTTGAGGAACCAATCCCGGTTGAAACACATGCTCAATTAACCCTTGAAAACGGATTGGAAGTGGGTACGTTTTATGAGAACAAAAAAGAACTTCAATTGAGGGTGCATAGATATGCGATGGCTAATCATTTTGAATTCAAAATCGAAAAGTCAACAAAAGTTCTTTGGTTTGTGAAATGTGTGAATGATAATTGCAAGTGGAGGTTGCGTGCCGTGAAAGGGAAATTTCAAGAGATGTTTGAGATTCGAAAATTACTAAATGTACACACATGCTCAATTTTGACGAGGCAAGAGAATGTGAGGCAAGCACCATCATGGGTAATTGCGGAGTGCATCAAACGTAAGTATATGGACCATCACCATGACCACATGCCTAAGAAAATAATGGAAGACATGCAGACAAATTATGGGTTTAAGATGAAATATAATAAGGCTTGGAGGTCTAGGGAACAAGCATTAATGGCAGTGCGAGGAACAATGGAGGAATCATATGGAAAATTGCCATCATACCTGTTCATGTTGGCGAAGAATAACCCAGGTACCATAACTGACATTCAGACGGATGAGCATGGCCATTTCAGATATATGTTCATGTCTCTAGGCTGCTCAATCAGAGGTTTCAAGTATTGTCGTCCAGTATTGTCCGTCGATGCCAGTTTTCTTAAACACAAGATTGGAGGTCAATTATTGATTACGATTGCATTGGATGCGAATGAACAACTATTTCCCCTTGCTTTTGGCGTTGTTGATTCGGAGAATAATAACTCTTGGACATATTTCATGCAATAATTAAGAGTGGCAATTGGATTAGTCCCGGATCTCGTCTTCGTATCTGATAGACACCCAAGTATTGCCAATGCTTTGTCCGCTGTTTTTCCAGAAGCACATCACGCGGCATGCACATACCACATCAAAATGAATATTATGGCCAAATTCAAAACCGATAACTACCACGATGAGTTTGATATGGCTTCACGCGCATATACAGTGCCAAAGTTTCAACTCCATTTTGACAAGATCAAGACCAAGGACCCTCGTATTACTGTCTATCTGGAAGAGATAAGAGTAGAGAGATGGAGTCGTGCATTTTTTCCTGGTTTTCGATACAATCAAATGACAAGCAATTACGCTGAGAGCTTTAATAGTCAGTGCAGAAATGCTAGGAAATATCCCATATCAACATTGGCTGAGTATTTACGAATCACACTACAAGAATGGTTTCATGATAGAAGAGAAAAAGCTTCTAACCACACAGAACATTTATCTCAATATTATGAAAAGTACTTATGTGAACAAGCCGAGAAGGCCAGATTCTACACCGTTAATCCGCTTAACAGATTCGAGTTTCATGTGAATGACGGTCAACATGATTTTCAAGTTGATCTCCAAACTCGAACTTGTACTTGTAGGGTATTTGATCTATCTGGTCTTCCTTGTAAACATGCCCTTGCTGTTGCCCGTTCTCGGAAAACTATTCCATATGAGTACTGCTCAAGGTTAGAGAATTATTGCATTGTTTAATTCTAAGATTGAATTTATATAACTTAAATGTTTTTTTTTCAGGTTTATCACAACTAAAGCGTGGTGTATGGCATATGTAGATACATGTTATCCAGTTTGCGATGAAGGTTCTTGGGATATTCCAGAAAATATCAAGGAACGAGTTTGTCTAAAACCCCCCATCAAGGTTAAGAAGGGTAGGCCAACAACAAAGCGTAGGCCATCACAAGGTGAGCCTCGTAAGGAACAGAGACGGTGCAACTCATGTGGCGGTCGAGGCCATAACAGGGCAACATGCAAAGCAGTGATGTCTGCACCATATACTTCAAGACAACAAGTGTCACAACCTTCACAACCGTCACAATTGGCACAACCTTCACAATCTTCATCTTTGCCACATTCTCTAGACAATATTTCTTTTGGTTAAATTGTATCTTTTTGTTAAATTGTAAGTTTTTGCACCCTCTGAATTAGTGACTATTCCATATGATGTTTTATATATATATGTAGGTGGTAGTTTTGTCCAGGTGGTATATGTGCAGGTGCCTTTTTTTCTATTGTAACAGATCTGATGTGTAGGTGCCCAAAGGCAATAAGTGGGACGTGGGCCTTTGGGCGTGGGGCGTGGGCCTTTGGGCGTGGGGCGTGGGCCTTTGGGCGTGGGGCGTGGGCCTTTGGGCGTGGGGCTTGGGCCTTTGGGCATGGGGTGTGGGCGTGGGGCGTGGGGTGTGGGACTTTGGGCGTGGGGCTTGGGCCTTTGGGCGTGGGGTGTGGGCGTGGGGCGTGGGGTGTGGGCGTAGGGCGTGGGGTAGGGCGTGGGCGTGGGGCGTGGGCGTGGGCGTGGGGGTTGGGCGTGGGGGTTGGGCGTGGGGGTTGGGCGTGGGGCGTGGGGGTTGGGCGTGGTAGTGGGCGTGGGGCGTGGGTAGTGGGCGTTAGGCGTGGGGGTTGGGCGTGGGGCGTGGGGGTTGGGCGTGGTTAGTGGGCGTGGGGCGTGGGGGTTGGGGCTTGGGCGTGGGGCTTGGGCGTGGGCGTGGGGGTTGGGCGTGGGGCATGGGGGTTGGGCGTGGGGCGTGGGGGTTTGGCGTGGGGCGTGGGGGTTGGGCGTGGGGCGTGGGGCGTGGGCGTTGGAGCTTTACATATTATTTACTTGAATTAATTTAAGGTTTTGTTATACATATTACTGGGAAATCTCATTCATTTGAATCTAACAAAGACAACAATAATTAACTAATTTTAGAATGAAATTTGAAGCAAACAAAATAACTATTTATATTGAATTTAGATCAAGGGTCTACAATTTGATGGAATAACCTTACTGCCCATTTGTTTCTCCAAAAATTCATATTTTCAGTGACCACATTTGATATATCCAATGAGACAGCAAGGTATTCCAAATGCATAATAGTAAAAACCCCACAGTCCCCACTTTTGGTTGTCTTTGGGACTATTGGGTGTGGTATTATGGAATATGGCATCGCATCCAATTTGATCTGTGGAAACCTTTGTTTATCGCTCGTGCTGAACCCCTGTTCAAGCAAGTACGGCACCATTACACACATTGGTTCCAAGAATTTGTCATATTCATCCTTTGGGAACATATTCTGTTCGCAGTCATATACATATATGCACCAATCTTGTAGATGAATCTTGCACAGGACCCAGTGCTTCTGCTTTACGTTCAAGGGTACATATATCATATCAACAATATTCCAAGGATTACTTCCTTCACCAACTACGTATTCCATGAGATCGTCGAATTCGTAGCCTATAGGATTCGGGGTAAACACATCATAGCGATTATTCATCTTCTGAGATAAATTGGAGTCAGCAATTGAGAAATTTCTTGGATATGTCTTAGGGAACTCCTCAACCCTTCGTTTTAGTAGATGACAGATTTCATCTATCTCCTACGAAAAAAATTATAGATTAAGCAAAATTATTAGGTGTAGAACAAAAGGTGGGGCTTGGGCGTGGGGGTTGGGCGTGGGGCGTGGGGGTTGGGCGTGGGTAGTGGGCGTGGGGCGTGGGGCGTGGGTAGTGGGCGTTGGGAGTGGGGGTTGGGCGTGAGGCGTGGGGGTTGGGCGTGGGTAGTGGGCGTGGGGCGTGGGTGTTGGGGCTTGGGCGTGGGGCTTGGGCGTGGGTCTTGGGCGTGGGGCGTGGGGTTGGGCGTGGGGGTTGGGCGTTGGGCGTGGGGCGTGGGCGTGGGGGTTGGGCGTTGGGCGTGGGGGTAGGGCGTTGGGCGTGGGGGTTGGGCGTGGGGCGTGGGACTTAGGCGTGGGGCGTGGGGCTTGGGGTTTAAAAAAATAGAGAACAGAAATACTTACCGTATTGTGTAACCATTGTTGAGGCTTGAGCAATCTGTTGAATAAAGAACGACCTGCAGAGCAAGTCGTCAACTCCTTGAAATCCTTTGCATCACTCTTTAACCATTTCTTCAACTCCTTCATATTTTCCTCGTCAATTCGTAACAAAGGATTAACCTTAACCGGATCATTTAGTTTAAACCCTTTCCCACCAGGGTCGGTGTATTCCCCCAATTGTTTCGACTTCTTCTTTCTCCGAAAGCTTTTACCAACAAATTGTGATGGAGTCAATTGTTTCACCTCATTCTCCTTCTCCTTATTCTTCTCCTTCTTCTTCTTCTCCTCCTCAGTCTCCACAATCACCTCCTTCACAATCTCTTTTTCCACCTCCTCTTTCTTCTCCTTTGGAACATGAGGCAAATCTTCTTCCTGCACAATCAAAAAATTAGATTAATATACATTGTGGAATTGGAATGTAGGGCGTGGTGCAATACCTTGTCATTCTTCTCAGCTTCCTTCTCCACCTCCTTCTCCTTCTCCTTCTCCACCTCTGCCTCCTTCTCGTTGTCCTTGTTCTCCTCCACCTCCACCTCCACCTCCTTTTCCTTGTCCTTGTTCTCCTCCACCTCCTTATTCTCCTCCACCTCCTTATTCTTTTCTACCTCCTTATTTTCCCCTCCTCCTTGTTCTCCTCCACCTCCTTATTCCCCTCTACCTCCACCTCCTCCTCCTCCTTATTCTCCTCTACCTCCTTATTCTCCCCCTCCTCCTTGTTCTCCTCCACCTCCTTATTCTCCTTGTTCTCCTTGTTCTCATGCACATCATCATTCTTCTCCTCTGGGCCATCAAAAACCAATTTGCGATAGGTTTTTGGCGTGGGGGGCGAATCATCATTCTGCACAATGAAAAAATCAGATTAATATATATACATTGTGGAACGTGGGGATTCGCACGTTCTATACCATACCTTGTCATTCTCCTCAGTCTTCTCGTCATTCTCGTCATTCTCCTCAGTCTCCTCGTCCTCCTCCTCAGTCTCCTCGTCCTCCTCCTCAGTCTCCTCTTCCTTCTCCAAAGTCTTCTCCTCAGTCTCCTCGTCCTCGTACTCGTCCTCCTCCTCCTCATCGTTCTGCAAAATCAAAAATGAAATGAGTTTAATATACATTTTGAGGTCTTGAGTGTGGGGCGTGGGGGTTGGGCGTGGGGCGTGGGGGTTGGGCGTGGGGCGTGGGGGTTGGGCGTGGGGGTTGGGCGTGGGGGTTGGGCGTGGGGGTTGGGCGTGGGGGTTGGGGGTTGGGCGTGGGGCGTGGGGGTTGGGCGTGGGGGTTGGGGGTTGGGCGTGGGGGTTAGGCGTGGGGCGTGGGGGTTGGGCGTGGGGGCTTGGGCGTTGGGCGTGGGGGTTGGGCGTGGGGATTGGGCGTTGGGCGTGGGGGTTGGGCGTGGGGGTTGGGCGTGGGGTTGGGCGTGGGGTTGGGCGTTGGGTGTGGGGGTTAGGCGTGGGGCGTGGGGGTTGGGCGTGGAGGCTTGGGCGTTGGGAGTGGGGGTTGGGCGTTGGGCGTAGGGATTAGGCGTGGGGCGTGGGTAGTGGGCGTGGAGCGTGAGACTTAGGCGTGTGGGTGTGTACCTTTTTCGATTTCCTCTTCTCAGCCTTCCTCTTCTTGGCCAACTTCTCAGTATTCCTCTTCTTGGCCAACTCATCATCAATCTTCTTCTTTGACAAAATCGCCAACCTCTCTCGCCTCTCCTTCCTCTCATTCCTCTTTCTTGTAATCTCATCATCATCCTCAGTCTTCTTCATCTTATCGTCATTCTTCCTCTTAGAGTTCATCAACTCATCATTCTTCCTCTTCGTCCTATTCTCATTATCAACATCATCATTCTTCCTCTTCGTTCTATTCTCAACAAGTGTAAGATTATTATTATTCCTCTTTGTCGTCCTCTTCTTAGTATCAATTGCAGCAGTACCTGCCTCTTCTTTTTCTTCTCCTCCACCATTCTTTTGTTCATTTCTTTGCCCCAATAATGTGATTATAAGTTGTTGATTGTCCTTCATGAGCTTGATTTCACTTTTAATCTCATTCACATCCTTTTTAATCTCATTCACAACATTTGTCAGCACATCAAGTTTGGCAGTTAAGTCTTGAGACACTCGATTTGGTGCACAAGATGTAGACACAGTTGGAATAGGAGTCATCGCAGAAGGGATTGAATGAGAGGAGCTTTCTTGGCTAGTTTCACCACTAACTTCAGGGACCTTGGGACTAATATGTCTACTCTTCTTGGTCGGCGGTTTGGGAGTCCTTTCATGTTTTTCTTCTTCTTCAAAAACCTCAATCTTTCTCTTCCTCGTATCACATCCAAAGAATTCATCATAAATGTTGTTTGTCATATCTTCAAAGTCGTCCCCAGAGTACATCCGCTTTTCCTTCGCAGACTCATGAATTCTTTTTCGAACAGTGCACTCCTGGATGGCTGTAGATACCTAAGGTCCGGTATAACTCCTAAAAGATTTATAGAGCACTATCCTTGGGCTTGTAAGATCATCTTCCGGTGTATTTTCAGCAAAATTGGGGACGAATGTATCGATAAGCTCATAGGTCCACACTTGGAATGCTAGTGCGAACCCATGTATAGTATAAGCGACATCACATATGCCTTTCTTGTTCCAGTTTTTCTTCTTCGAGAGATATAATCCACGGAGGTATTTGATATCTTTGTCAATACCCTACAGGGTAGCTCTGAAGGACACCTTTCCCCATGGAAATTGGAGGAACATCTCCATGTCTTCCACCATGTGAAAGATTCTTAAACTTATCTTCCTCCTGTTATCAGATGCGAACAGATACTGGTAAATGAGAAATATGAGCCCCATCTTCCATGAATCCTCCTTATCAGAGCATCCGACGAAAAGGTCTTCAAGCTCTTTTAGTTTAACATCCTTTTTACCCTTAAAATATTTGAGGACAAGGGGTGGACATTCTTCAACCTCCTACACCAACGGAAATCTGCCAAAGTTGAGGCCTGTCACCAATGCATAATCCTCCATGCCCCAGCAGACCTCCTTACCTTTGACCAAGAATCTTATCTCCTTCGAATTTGAACTGACTTTTCTGATAAGCATCTGATGGAGTATGGTTCCTGAAAATAATAATGTCGGGGCTTGGAATATAGACTTGAATTGGGTCTGCAAAGCCCTATCCAAAAGATCATGGTGAGTAAACCTCTCCTTTATCTTTGCCAAGCTAGGACCGGTGGATTTCCATGAAACACGGCCATTAAAATCATTGAGAATGGTTTCCTTTGGTGCCATCTGCAAAAACAGTCATTAAAATCATATACACAATGTTTGGTTGATCAAAAACAATAAAATCATATTAATAATTGAAGTCCCACGCCCCACGCTCAATCCCCACGCCCAATGCCCATCCTCCACGCCCAACGCCCAACCCCCACGCCCAACGCCCAACCCCCACGCCCAAGCACCACGCCCCACGACCAACCCCCACGCCCAACGCCCAACGCCCAACCCCCACGCCCAAGCACCACGCCCCACGCCCAACCCCCACGCCCCACGCCCAACGCCCAACGCCCACGCCCAACGCCCAACGCCCACGCCCAACGCCTAACTCCCACGCCCAACTCCCACGCCCAAGCCCCAACCCCCACGCCCAAGCCCTACGCCCCACACCCAACCCCCACGCCCAACGCCCAAGCCCCCACGCCCAACCCCCACGCCCACTCCCCACGCCCCACGCCCAACCCTCACGCCTACTCCCCACGCCCCACGCCCAACCCCCACTCCCCACGCCCAAGCCCTACGCCCCACGCCCAAGTTCCACGCCTAACGCCCAACCCCCACGCCTAATCCCTACGCCCCACACCCAACCCCCACGCCAAACCCTAAACCTAAACTAAAACCCTAATGTCCACCACCCTAAAACCCTATACCATTCTTAGCATTCATAATAAGCAAAACATGCAAAGCAAATATTCACAAATCATTCACAAACATTCTCAGCATTTCAAACTATATCAATCTTAGCATTCTCAGCACTCTCAGCATTTCAAACAATAAACCTAAACTAAACTAAGATTACCTAAACAATAAACCTAAATAATAAACCTAAACTAACCTCAAATCGTCCGTTGGCTGGAAGTTCGGCTTGGCGATCGACGAAGAGGCTGGATGGAAGGGTTGGGCTTCTTGGCGAACGTCGGCGGAGCTTGGCGTCGGAGAAACGGAAGCTGACGGGGGAAGAAGGGGACCTGGGGAGGGAGGTGACAGAGAAGAAGAACGGAAGGGAAGAAGGCTGGATGGAAGTGCAACGGTCGTTGGGGGAAGGAAAGGGAGAAAGGGGAAAGCGGGGGAAAAGAAGAAAAGAAAAGAAAAGAAAAGAAAAGAAAAGAAAGAAAAAGAAAAGAAAAAAGAAAAAAAAATAAAAATAAAAATAAAAAGGTTATTGAGGGGTAAAATTGGAAAAATTTATAAAAAAAGGTTAAAAACAAAAACTAAATTAGTAAGATTAAATTTCAAAATACTCATATTTTTAGGGTCATATTATCAAATTTCCCCAACGGTCGTGGAGCCGGAGAGGAGAGAAAAAAAGGGTAAACAAGATTAAAAACAATTAGTAAGACTAAAATAGTCATAATTTAAAAAAAGAAGAGTTATTTTTACAAATTGATTTTAGTAGGGTTAGTTTTGAGATATCTTTGTTTAGGGTGATTTGATCAAATTCCCCCATCGAGCCATCCAAGACCCTAGCATCCGCTGCACGGCTAGAGATTTTAGTGTCCGGTGTCGCGGTCCTGACATACAACACAATTTCCATGGTGATGGATACAGAGCAGCATCGTAAGGATTATCCGGAACCTCACCGCTCGCATTCTATATCGTCATCATCTAGGTCTTCTGAATATCCCTCATCTCAACAAGGCAGCAATTCTGATTCTCGCATTAGTGGCTTATCTAGAGCCATCGGCGACGACTTCGGTCCTGCTCGTTCAGTGCCTTCATTTGGAAGGAAGAGACAATTCGTAAGATCAGGTTCTCAGTTGTTTAAATATTTAGTCTTTTACTTTCTTTTTCCTAGTCATGTTTGCAGTTCGCATAAAATATGATAATCTGTTCTTTTGATTTTCCTCAGATAACATTATGACGGCGAATTTTGTGAAACTTTATATTGCTAACCTCCCAAGAACAGCTAAAGAAGAAGATGTAAGTTGTAATTTGAGACAGTTTATCAATATATTCTTCTTTTGCACAAAGTTGTATCTTATAGTTACTAATGCTGTTTTAAGCTTGCTTATTATGTTCAGTTAGAATTATTTTTCACATAATGTTGTATTTTGGGTAGTATGATGAGGAATTATGTCAATCATTGACTCTGGTTAACCTGCAGTATCTGTAAATATCTGCCAGTTAAGACGTTTTTCTTTTCTAAATCTTATGTCCTCTAATTCATGTCAGATTCGTGCCGTGTTTGAGAAACATGGAGATATTGTTGAGGTTGTTCTTGTGAAGGATAAAAGAACTGGTCAGCAACAAGGTATGTATTAGACTATTAGTAGAATTCAAAACTTCATGCCACTGTTATTGGTAATTTCTATTCTTCTCAGGGAGAATTTTTTTTAAAGGGTGCTCAGGAAGAATATTTTACATTAATTTTCGACCATTCTATAATTTTCATCATCCTGTATACCTAATTTGTATCTGAATAAAGTAGAAACAATATATTACTGTAAGATAGTCCTTTCCTAGAATCCTTCTGACTGTTAGTTACTTTAAATTGTCTTTTCAACATAGCCGTCTCTCTTTGTGGAGGACGACCGAGTAATTTTGCTTCTATGCAAATGATGGGTAGGGTACTGTTCTCTGTATATTATTCTTTACAGTGATATCAATCAATTAAAAAAACATGAATAGTTGGATAAGTAGTTTTTTTGATCTATATTATTTAGTTTTGATAGTTTCTTCTTCACATTTACTTTTGTTGATATTTTTTTCAACTACTTTCAGTGTCAGATTGTGGTTCTGTACCCTCTTTCCAATGTCAAATATCCATATATGAGAATAGTAGTATGAAAAATTAGAATTGTACAACAAGTATTATTATATTTCCTTCAAAACCAATTTCAACCAGGTAGATGTTCAGTGAACCTTAGCATTATTTGTAGTTATTGCTTGGCTAGCTGATGGGGTTGTTTTCTTCATGCAGAATATTGTTTTCTAAAATATGCAAAAGTTGAGCAGGCGGATGGGGCTGTAGCCGCATTTGTCAATCAATATACTTTTCCGGGAGTGAGTCCTAACACTGAGACCTTGGTTTACTTCTGGCTGTAGTAACAAATGTTCACATTTTTGGGCTTTTTTTTTCTTTATAGGCCATGTATCCATTGGAAGTGAGATATGCAGATGGAGAAAAGGAACGACATGGTAATACCTTTCTCTTTAGTGTTATATGAATACTTTGTGGCTTTCCAGCTAAACTCAATGTTTTTGATGCTTCTTCAGTTCAAGAAGCTTTATTTTTTCTAGACTGATGATAGATGTAATTAGAACTTGCATGTCTAAGACAATAGTTTTACACATTCACTTATTTTAGATATCTAGTATTCCTGTCGGTTTTTTTTCAGGATTCATAGTTCAAAGAAGTTATATAGGACATATTTTGCACTGTGTTGAATTATATAGATACGGATCAGAAGTACAAGTTAGATTGAAATGGGTTGTATTTACTAACGAATTAGTATACATTGACACTCCACTAGGTTTTGATTATACAATGGGAAGGGTATGCAAACTGCATAAATTATTTTTGTTAAAACAGCTTTCATGTGTTTGATTTGGAAGAGTTGCAAAGTTTATGATTAAATATGGATACATATGGATGACAATACTGTGTATTAAGAAGTCTCATGACAAAATAGTTGTGTTAATTGTTTATGTAGATGACATTGTGATAACAAGAGACTTTGTGGAAGAAATCAAGAAATTTGAAACATCGGGCTCAAGAATTTGAACTCAAAAAGATGAGAAACTTTAAATATTCCTATGTATGGAAGTTACAAGAACAAAAGAAGGAATAAATGTCACTTACATAAAGTCTAGTCTTGATCTCTTAAAGGGATCCAGAATGTTTGATTGTAAAACAACAGATTTTCCCATGAATTCTAACAAGTTGATAGTTGACGTCAATAGCACACCAGTAAACAAAGGTAGTTGTAGGTCTGCTAATCTACTTGTCACATACAAGGTTTGACATTATTTTATAGTAAGCACAATGATCCATTTCATGAATAATGCTATGAAAGAACACATGAAGGCAATGTATTGAATCATTATCTTAAATTCACACATGGAAAATGATATTCTTTTTTAGGAAAAATGATGTGAGTAAATAGAAATCCACACAAATATAGATCATGCCAGCTAGTTGACAAGAGATTGTTTATATGTATGGGAAATCAGTAACTGGGAGAAGCGAGAAATAAGTCAAGGTGTCGAGAAGTAGTGAAAAGTCAGAGAGCTTTTTTTTTTTTTTTGAGAACGCTGGGTTCCGCTGCTCCTATGGAGTGCGACTAATCCCCGCGGGTTAAGTACATAGCCCGCAAACATACTTAACCAATTAACCAGGCGCAGAACTTGCCACCTGACGGGCTCGAACCCAGGACCTCATGGAGGCCTGGGAGATATCCACCTCTTGTTGCCACTAGGCTAGAAGAGGGGATAAAAAAATGGGACAAAGGATTAAGTATGTAGCCCGCAAACACACTTAATCATTTAACCAGGCGCAGATTTTGCCGCCTGACGGGCTCGAACCCAGGAACTTAGGGTTGGTATCCACCTCTTTTTGCCGCTAGGCTAGAAGAGGGGATAGTCAGAGAGCTTTAACTCTTGGCATATGTGAATGACCTTGGTTGAAAAGATTACTAGAAAAATTGAGAGTTCCTGAAAACTCTCCAACTCAAGTACAATGTGATAATCAATCAACTATTAGCATGATTAGAATCCAGTTGATCTTGACATGACCAGACATATAGATATTGAAAGACACTTCAGAAGATCGAACGCAAGCATATCAATATCATATTATTCCACTGCGGAACAGAATGCTTACATATTCTTACCAAAATACTCAAGAACAAGATTTGAAGAACTTAGTTGCAAGCTGGGCTTGTATAACATATACAATCCAGATTCAGGGGGAGTGCTGAATTATATAGATACTGGTTAATTAGAATATTGAGATTATTCTAATATTAATTATGCAGATAAGTGTTATGGATAATTATCGCTTTTAATCTTTATCTTGATAGTACCTTAAAAGAATAATTTTGTTGGACGTAATTATTCAATAATTGGTAATTGTTCTCTATCCTAGAATACTTTTATGTATTATGTATGTAATGGACATGGTCCATTAATAATATTTACCACAATTTAATTCTCTCTAATTTCTGCACACCGTGGTTTTCAGATTATGCCTTTCTATTTCTCAAGGTCTGTGCAGATTTCTAACTCATAGTATCTTCATTTCTTTTTGATAGTTAGTCTGAAGGAACAAGAATATAAGTTGTATGTTGGATGTATAAATAAGCAAGCGTCGATAAAGGAACTTGAAGAGGTAAGTCACAGTTACTAAATTTATCTGCCTTTGCATTTTTCTTAGCCACCTAAGCAACATGGTTAAGTTCGAATTTCCAGTTTGCTTACACTTTGTGAAAGGACAACATACCAGTTTGAAGTTCAAACTTTGAACCCATTAGCCTATTATCAATCTGCTGCACGGAAGGCTTCTGCTAAAAATAAACATGCAATCAATTTTCTTTTTCATGAGTAGAGTTACTTTTCTTAATAACTGTATTTACATAACATTTTTGTTTTGGGTGCCAACATTAGAGCTGATTGCAGTTATACTATGTAATGACATTTGAGTTGTAATTTCTTTCCATACTCATTTTCCCACTGTTACTAAATAGGAGGAAGTATTGCTTCATTAATTAGGGTTGGCAATGTGGCATAGTAGGGCAGGCTCGAATGATGCTGTCCTAGTCCATATCTCATTTTAATCCAAACTCCCACTGCTCGTTCCAACAATAAAGGCAAAAAGCCCATTTGTGAATACAGTATTTCATCATAGATTCAGATTCATACTCCAAACACATCCGCTATTCTTCCAAACTTCTTCTAAGTTGTAATCTTCTTCACTCTTCAAACTCATACCGATTAATATCCGCGATCGACGGCACAGCTGCAGAGAAATTGGTTGAGTTCTAGACTTCTAGGTTAGTAGGTTCAGCAGTCGATGCGTTGTCTAGACTCAGTTAGTCAGTTCAGCCGTTCAGGTAACGTTTAAACTGGAATATAGCAAATTAACAAACCCAGTCTTCAAGATTAAAATAACACTGTCTTTGAGTAAAAATAAAGGAATCCAAATAAACTGTTTTCAATATTTTCTAGATTTTGTTTGATCATACAATAGGTAAGAGCTGCTTACCATTTTGGCAGGAGACCTAATAGCGGGTTGCTGGAACATGATTTTTTTTTTCCGAGAAAAAATATATAGACGTTGGGTTGTTTGAACATGATTGATATTTCCCATATTAGTTATTTTCTAAATGCAATTAAGACACTTTAAGTTGTTTTGAGATCTATCAAAATCATGAACATGGATGTGTTTCTGATAGATTTTTGCTGCTTATGGCATTGTTGAAGATGTATTCATTGTGCGTGATGAGATGAAGCAAAGTCGGGGTGAGTTTATTAACCTTGTATCTGCTTTGCCTATTTAATTCTATCATTTGAGACACATACATGGAAAATAATGTGTGAACTTGGCCATTTGTGTACTTGGATGCTTTGCTTTTATTGAATATGCTCATCTGATAGACTAATATTCTCATTCTTGTGTATGCATGCACTTCTGTTACAAAATTTCCGTTAAAGTTTTTTCTGGTATTGTATGCACCTTTATTTTAGGTCTTTCATTCTGTCTATTAAGCTGTCAATATGATTTCTCGCCCTCTGTATTTGACAAATCTGACTGTTCCTTAGGATGTTGTTTTATTAAATTTTCACACAAGGATATGGCAGTTGCTGCTATAAATGGGCTTAATGGAACATACTTCATGAAGGTAAATTGCTGTTCTCGTCTCAGCCATACCTGTTTGGTTCTATTTGAAAGGAGTGCTAATGTTCATGCCAATACTTGTTATCTAGGGTTGCGATCAGCCATTCATTGTCCGTTTTGCAGATCCCAAGAAGCCCAGAGTTGGGGAACAGAGGTAATATCGATTCACAAGCATAGGCAATGTCTAACAATGCTTAGTCTAATGGCTTTTAAAAATCTTTCCAATAAGTTTGTCATTTTGGCATGTCAGAAATTTATATCTTTTCAGCACTTTGGCTTCATTTTGTTCTTTGGGGGTGATTTTTCAATAATGTACTACTTTGGATCCTATTAAACGTATCTTTCTTGTGATACTCACTATATGTTCCATCATCCCTTATGATCATTATTACCAGAGATTACAATAAATTTGGAGCTTCAGGTTATCCTCAGCATTTTCAAGAAAAATGTGACAGGTATTTTGACATTTCGTCACTTTTCATTATTTTTTCCGAAAAGTTCATATCTTACTCAGATGTTTTCTTGTACCTTCTTGTCTTTCAGAGCAGCACCTTGTAAAAATGACCCATTGGTTAGCCATACATTAGATGGTGCTTCTAATCGACCAAATTTGCAGATGACACAACACTCTTGCTTGGTTAGTGTTCATTGCACCTGTGAGATTATTGCCTATTTCAACTGTCTTTATCGTGACATATTTCACAACTGCTTTTTATCATTCAAAAGAAAGAAGAGATCTTTAATAATTGATACCAATCCTTGTGGTTTTAGTCTGAAGAATATAAACTAGAATGGGCAACTCTATCTTGATATCTGAAAAACAAATAATCATGATTCTAATATTGACTATGCAAAAGATAATTATTAGGTATGTCTAATTCTTACCCCTTCAGGAATATGTGCATTACCATTAAGTTTTAGATTTTACATATATCTTGACAAATAAGCTTGTATTTGTATTACACCATTTTACGCTTGTAAAACGGTCCGTCGATCATTCCACCTCCGAGGGGAGGATTGAACGTAAAAATTGAAAGTCCGAGACGAACATACCGAGAAATCGACTCGAATTGGCACCATACTCACCTTCCTCTTGAATCCTAAAAATGGAGGATGATGAACCAAAATGGTTGGCCGTTCGAGCTGATTTCCAATAATGTCGAAAAGGAAGCCGACGAGCCAAGGAATGGACTCGAAATTGAGCTCATCACCAAGATCGTCGATTTCGGACTAATTACGTTTTAGAAGCTTTTTTGATCGCTTTGTTAAGTCTTGTGGCTTACCTTCCTCTTGAATCTCGTAAAACGAGGTGAGAAACAACTCGTTCAGACGTTGTCTCACAAAAAATGAGATGAAGAACCCAAATTGAACTTAACAAATGACGCATACTTGGCTCTTTTTGAGGGTGGTCATCTAATTTTTTACTTGAGAAATTAGGAAAGAAAATTTTTAAGAAATTCTGTTGGGTGTGGAGAAGGGTTTCTGCGTTTTGCCCCTCACGTCCGTTCAGATGAGCGGTCTTTATTCCGAAACTTTTGGCCTTTTAGAAAACACAACATTTAAATGTTTGAAAATGATGAAAATTCCACCATAACCACATGTATCTAATATTTCCTACCTATGCCTATCCTAAGTCTAAGGGATGGCTCCCGATCTGTTTCTAGGGCATACTTCTACGTTATAGTAATTTTGCGAGGAAATAAACATAGACATCAAAAGAATAACACACCTGTATCAATAAAACAAGAATAGGAAAAAACCTGAAAAATTCCAATGATTTGGTCCATATACCAATCTGTCAGATTTAATTCGAGAATCAAATAACTATTTTTCCTTTAATTTTTGGAGAGACAGATCACAAGTTATAGATACTGTAAATAAGGAAAAATGATAAAATTCAGTCAAACAATCCCTTTAATATAAGTTTCTGTCCAATCTGGTAGAAAAAAATACAATGAATCATTTTTTTATTTTTTTCTGATTTTTATAAAATTATCTAAACATTTAACACTTTAAATAAGTTAATAAAATAAAGGCCCAAGCAAACAGGCCTTGGGACTGATAAAACCGACCTGCTAAAGGCATGCATGAACCGGATGTATGAACTAGACCAACCTGCTAAAGGTCTTAGGCAAATCAATTAGTCATTCTTCGAATTGTTTGACTTTCCATATTTCCTTCCAAGGAATATAAAGAGATAATTTTACAGTTTCGAACAACTGCCACAAAATCAAATTTTGATGCAGGTGTTTCATTCTCCAATTCTAGTACAATGCATCTAGCCTAATTACAACCAATCTAAGCCTTACGATGCATCTAGCCTAATTACAACCAATCTAAGCCTCGTCATAACAATTAACCCGTAATTACGCTTTCCAAAATTTTTCCATAAAATCCTATGTTTGAAGAATTACAGCTTATGACTTACTTCATACATGCAATAACAATCATGGACCTCCGCTTCGGCTCAAGAACATAGCCCTGCCTTCGCTGGAAACTAACTGATTTTCCAGGGGAGCACGTAATCAAACTCAAACAAACCACACACAATTCAATCAATATTCAACAAGAATTGTGTTATCAACAAACCGAAGGCAATAATCCACTCAAACAGATTCGATAATCAGACTTTTATTGATAAATGATGTTCAAATTATTATAAGACCTACTGATGCTTGAGATTACCCCTAACAGATTCAGAGGATCTTCTCCTGAATCTTTGAGTTTTCCGGCGAGGTAAGCTCGGTCGTCGATGGCAACCCTCTCAACCGCCACTGTTGGAATCTCTTTCTCGCTTAGTAAACTCTAATTGACCAACCCCTAGCTCCTAAGACGAGCTCTGTTTAAATAGGGATCCTAAAGACAGTTTTAAAATCGCCACCTAAAAAGTAAAAGAAACTGCTCGGGGTATGACTTGGCTCACACGTTGAATGACCGGCAGCAGTTGGTATCATTCTCTAGCTGTACTCTGCACGGCGATTTTGATGTGGCTCATCCCGCGTGGTGCAACGTAGCCTGACTTCTCAGCGGTTGAAGAAACGACAGTTGCACCCGTGTAAGTTAAACTTGCGGCGTGTCTTAGTGGACAGGTGTTGGTTGACGGACTGCGTTTACTTCCTACATGGAGCTGACATCACCGTAGCTAAACTTCTCTTCGGTTGAAGTCCAGGCTCCTCTGGTTGTAACCTCCGACCTTCATCTAGTTTCCGTCGGTATTCTGACTTTACTGACCGTGAATGACAGTTCGTGGCGTGTGCAACATCACTCCTTGGTTGTTGTGAACATTTCGGTAGGTCATTCATGAATTTGGTGCAGTATAGCGTCGTCCCTTGCTTTGAGAAGCTGAAGTGTCCAGTTGTCTTTGCTGCTGGGTTGTATTTTGCTTAGGGTGACGTAAGAAGCCGTTGAAGAAGAAGATCGCGATGAAGACAATCCCATGCAGATGGGTGGGTTGATTGGGTACCCGCCCGGTTCGTTTCTTCAATGGGTAGCTCAAACCCCAACGTGAACCCCGGCTCGCACCTAGACCCTGTACCACGAACCCTATTCTCGACTTTATCCCTGAATCTTAGCATAGACCGCGTGGACCTGGTGTGAACCCTAGCTGCACTTGAACCTGAGCCATGAACCATGGACCGTTGAACCTGGTCAGGGTCTTGTTGTGCCTGAGCGGCGATGAGCGGCCGGTTGCCGCTCGCGGTAATCCGCCCTCCGCCACCGACTTTTTCCGACAATAATTTTATTTATTTTTTTATTTTTTTATTTTCAACATCTATTTTTTTTTCTTTTTCAGACCCCTTCTTTCATTTCTTTACAAAAACAAAAACAAAATAACATGTTAGTGATGAACGTTTAATACACTTGGTCATTTGTTTATTTATTTTTACCCTTTTTCGGGATTTTTATTATAATTTAATTAATTCGGAACCGATCGATAAGATTCCGTTTCTGAATTAATTATTTGTTATCAATCCGAGCAATGAGCCGGCATTGAAATTTTGTTAAATAATTTCGTTGGTTCAAAATTTTTAAATATTATAAATTCGTGTGTCAAAAATTACTTTTTACAACCATAGTTATTCCACTAAGTCATATGGGAAATCTGATAAACATATTGTACTACTAACTGAACTTAAATAGGAAGTATGATAATATCCCCTTAATTTGCATAGTCTATATGAATAGTGTGTTACAACATACATAGAAGGAGCTTCCATTTGGACAGTTTTACATGCATCATAGAGTAAATAAGTCCCTAAAGTTTTTCCTTGTTAAGGAATGGATAGGGAATTTTTCTAGCTGACAATTGGTTATAAGAGATAGTGTATTAGAAGATTATAAATAGAATGAAATGCTGTAAAATAATGATACAGCATTTCATTCTATTGTATTAGCTGACAATTGGTTTCATTGAATGAATTATTAGAAGGTTTGAACCCTCATTTGACTATTATATCTTCTAATCTCTCATAAAATCCTATCAAGTGTAACTACTTTATTGGAGATCTTCCAATACTGTCTTCATTAGTTATTTTGAATTGTTTTTTCTTCTGTTCTTCAAGAGTTGGTTGCATGTCACAGGGACTTACGAGCATTAAAGATACATTAGATTCTGATTGGAGTGAACACACGTGCCCTGATGGTTACAAGTACTATTACAACTGTGTAACTTGTGAAAGCCGGGTATTGTAACTGTTCTTCTTTCTGCTATTTGGCATTGTGCATGTATGAATATCAAGAGTGATTTGGTAATTCTTTATACAGTGGGAGAAATCTGAGGACTACTCTGATTATGAAAAACCTATTCAGCAACATCATTTTTATCAAGAGGTGACTTCACTGCCACCACATATTTCTTACCAGCAGCAATGAGACATTTTTTATGATATTCACATTCAACCCTATATGGATGATACTGTTCTTGTTGCTTCAGCAATCCAGATTTTTTATTATGTTAGATTACAGGTAATTAAGGTAAGCTAGTCCTGCTAATTGTACATAAATGGCTCTAGAATCATGTTTGACATGTGAAACTTTCAAACCTCTATCTAGAGATATCCTGAGAATGTGTGAATCTTTCACTTCATTCTAGTTTTTTTTTATGATTGTAACTGATGGGGTGGATTTTCTCCATTCTTACTGGGGATCAGGATGTATCAGATAAAATCCAAAATACGTTGATCAGGGATGGGATGATAATTCTTTGTTCCCTCGGATTTCCGTCCCGAATTCATAGGATTTCCGTCCCGAATCCATAAAATTACAATAATGTCATTATATATTTATATATATTTTATGAGAAATGATTGGGAGAGGGAATTTGAGGGAGGGAATGATATAGCGCAATTTGATTAGCCAAAAGAAATAACAAAATTTATCTCTCTCCACCTTTTATTCTTTTTCCAACCAGTGATGTAGTGACACATAATTCTCTCCCTATTCTCTCCATCAAATTCCTTCCCCTATCACTTCTCATATTTTATAAAGTGAAAATTTGAATCATAGTAAGTGATGATTATATATATATACTGGTTTTTAACTAAAGAAAAATTAACATTCTTCTTCACTGTTTTAATTTTTCATTTCAACCATTGTCAATTTCTCGCTATTCAAAATAAATTATTAAAAAATATTTATTTATACTGTTGTAAACAAAAATATTATTATTTGGTGCATCACAAGAATTTCTATCACCAACAACGGAAATAGTATATGATAAAAATCTTTGTCTGGAATTTAGATCGCGATGGAGAATGTTTGAGAGATGGGATACCAATCCTTAAACTACCCATATTGCCTGATCCTTGATTTACAACACCAAAAGTTCAACCATTTGTTTCAGTAAGGAAATA